>NC_140173.1:106524389-106594389 GCF_963971535.1 Notolepis coatsorum | reverse complement strand
TCAACAAGATAAATGCGACAACAGTGCAAAATATTTCACTATAATATTTCAAAGCAAAGTAAAAAATATTATAATAATTATTTGATCATGTTAAATGATCATTTGATCATGTTAAAAAAGGGAAAATAAAAAAATTGTTAAAAAATGTAATCAGTGGGGCACAGATGATCATCAGTAGGGCACGTGCCCTACTGATAGTGGTCTAAATACGCCGATAACTTGCACACCCCTGACTGTTTCCTTACACAAACGCTAATGTCTATTTGCTGTCAGTTTGTTATACATTGGGGTCAGCAACCTTTTTGACATGAAGTGCCAGTTTGAAATATAGTTGTAACTAGTGTGCCTTATCAACAATATTCCATGCATCGTAATTTTGTTCTTCTCATAATCAGGTATTTTTAATGATAATTTTTACATTATTACATCATTATTGTTATTGTTATTATTAACAATATTATTATGATGGTTGTATCAACCCTAAATCTGAGTTGGGGCGGGGGTGGAATGCAGACAAACAGTTTTGCTTTACTGAGCTCCGTTATCTGGGGGCTGTAGTTGGTCGCTTTAAGCTGCACACCGGAGCATCTTTTAATTCAGCTGTTTGCTGTTCTCTGATATTTTCTGACATTTCGTTGATGCGTCGCTCGACACTTCAAGCTGACATGGGGATATCTTTTATCCTTGATTTGATTGTCAAACAAAACATCTGAGCTACAGAGAAAAGCCTCCTTGATATACTCAGTGAATGGCTTTCCACATTTTGCAATGCAATGAGCAATGCGATAGCTTGCTTCAGTTGCGTGGTTTTTAGCAGTCGTGAACACTTTGAGGGTGCTGGCTTGCTTTCCATACCTGGCCACGGCACGTTTAATAGATTCTGCCTTATCCGCCTGATCTTTGAAACTTTTTTGATGCTTCGTCTCAAAATGGCGTTTCACACCTGACGTTCTGCAAACTACATTTTCTAAACATAAAGTACACACAGCACGGTCCTTCTGACACACAAACCCGTAGTCGTCTGTCCACGAGGGCTGGAATGCCCGAATTTTCTTTGCTTTAACTTTCTTAGCGGGGTTGCCATCATGAAAGACGGCACATACAGAATGCAACCGCAGCACTGTGTGATTATACCTGGGAACTGCGTGCGGGCGCGGGAGACCAGCTGACTGCCTATGCAGGCACGCGTGCCTAGGGTTGCCTACCCCTGATTAGAGTAAAAGAAAGAGTAAAAACAACAGCAACAAAAATAACAAAAGCCAGTTGTTATGTGGTGTTAAACTCCAAAACAAAGCCACCATCTCTTAACGTGATCCACTCTAGTTCGGAAGCTGCTTTTGCTTATGTCACATAAAAGCAAAATTATCCTTGGTAGCTCTTTGTAAGGTCCTGAGGTCAAAGTTGAAATTATTTGAACTTTTAGCGTGATGCTCTGTGGTAATTTTGAGCAGTGCACCATGCCTATCTGTTGGAAAACAACAGCTCAGTCGGCGCAAATCGATTTTGCCGATGGTGGTCATCTGTACAGACCGTGTTGTTCCAACAAGTATTTTTCCTAAAGCGTGTTTCATTGTTTTCTGTCATGCTGCAGTGCTTGGGCGCACTGCTTAGTTACCATGCTACTTTTGTACTGGGGATGCATTAGGAAAACTGCTAGCAACATGTGCTTCAGAGACGAGAGAGAGAGAGAGAGAGAGAGAGAGAGAGAGAGAGAGAGAGAGAGAGAGGAACTAGGGTCGAGAGAGAGGCTGCCCTCGTCCTCTGTCTTTTTTTTCAGCCATGAAAGGTGATGACCACATAACCTCCACCCAACCCCCACCTCCTCTCTCAGTAATTCTATAGGGAGGGAAGTGCGACGGAACATGTGGAGTTCAAACTGAAAAAGAGAGAGAAAGAAAGAACAAACAAACAAACAAAAGAACGAAAGAAAGAAAGAGATCTGGAGAGACAGAAGATTCAAGATTATGTGATTGTTACTTCTTGAGTGAAATTCCTGTTGTTTTTCTTCCTTGATCTTACACCCAAAATTGCACTAAAATTGAATAAAAATAAGGCATCAAATAAAATATGGTAAAGTCAAATTAAGGCATATGGCATAAATGAAGCAGCATGAGAGTAACGTTAAAGGTAGCATTAAGGATATGACACAGTATATACTACACAAAATATACAGACATATAGAGCAGTGATAATAGTGTGGCTATAGTGTGTGTGTGTAAAGTGCAGTGTGTGTGCAGTAGATTTGCATATGTTCTTGTGTTTGATTGTTCTCATGTCTTTGTGTGGTTGTGTGTGCATATTTCCGTCTGTGTGTGTGTGTGTGTGTGTGTGTGTGTGTGTGTGTGTGTGTGTGTGTGTGTGTGTGTGTGTGTGTGTGTGTGTGTGTGTGTGAGTGTGTGTGTGTGTGTGTGCGTGTGTGCGTGCGCACGTGTGTGTGTGTGTGTGTGTGTGCGTGCGTGCGTGTGTGTGGGTGTGGGTGGGTGTGTGTGTGGGAAGACAGGTAGCAGGCTGTTGGGTTGGGTTAGGCCCAGTCCACACGAACGCTGGGTTTTATGTAACCGTGATTTAATGTTTGCGGTTGCACTGTTCGTCCACACGCAACCGGGTTTTTGGAACACTGCAACCGTGATCATTTAAAACCGGAGTCCAGGGTGAAGTTTTGGGGGAATCCCGGTTTCAGTGGTTGCGTGTAGAGATAGTAACCGAGATTATTTCCAGTGTTCACGGCAGAGCTGTTGCAAGTAGCGTTATATGAAAATGATTGTAACAAACTTTTGTTCGAAACGTATCGTCGAGATATTAGACCTGGCCACCATCACCAGTAAAGAATCAATAGCGAGCGATATCGGGGGTCCCTGATGTAAACAAGACGAAAGTCTTTTTCTGGTCTGCATCCCCTTAACAATTGTTTGTATTGAGCCGTATTGTATTGTACCCATTCTGCAATCTGTTAAATAAAGTGTTCATCCATTCATTCTACTAGCGTTAACGTTACTAGTACAATCAATAGCGAGTGATATAACAACATTAACCAGACTGCTATATCAACAATGTTTGTGTCCAGCAAGCTAACGTTAGTCTCCCCATGTGTAACGTTATTAAGCATTAACTTATGTTGGAAATGACAATTATCTATTAATTAATGAGGTAGTGTGTTCCATAACTTTGGTGCATAGTTAGCAAAGGCTGCATCCCCGATTTAGACTGTGGCTTGGAACCTTCAATAGACCAGTAGTAGATGATCGCAATGTTTATACTTTGTATATAAGGAGGAGGACCTTGAAATCAATTCTAAATGTTACCGGAAGCCAGTGTAGGTTACTTACTTGTAACTTCGGGTTTGATCCAAGGAGTAAGTTGCCCCATATTGCTCTGTAACATTTCTCTTTTTGTTATAGGACCGACTAGTAGGATTTCAGTTTTGCCCTCATTTAATTTTAGGAAGTTGTTCGTCATCCATTTGTTTATTGCTAAGAGACAGGCGGAAATGGAGTTTATAGCTGTGTGATCATTTGGTTCAGCGGAGATGTACAATTGTGTGTCATCTGCGTAACTATGGAAACATACATTGTGCTTTCCAATGATGTCTCCTCAATGTTCAATGTTCAATGCAATGTTCAATGCAAGTAAAGCACTTTAAACTTGTGGTGTCACGTTGAGGGAGTCTCTCACTCCAGAGTTGAAGGGTCACGGGGGAGGTGATATAGGAGAGTAGTAGGTGTGTGTATGGTGTTGGTTTTGTCAATGAATAAAGTAGGAAGTAACCTGAAGGACCTGTCACGCTGATTATTGCATCGCCTCTTCCTTCGACTTCTACAACGTGATGATTAAAGTATTTCCACTCCATTCCACGATACCAGTGCCTCACCAGCTAACCACACGTAAGCCAACAAAAATCAGCGATCTTTGCACGCTATGTACGCTAGCCACAATGCTAACTATTATAATGGTAAATCCCAATAACATTAGCACATCAGCAATCTTTTTGTGAGACTAAACTCTCCGCTCTTGGTGGTAAATTGTGTTGATGTTGGTTTTGTTTCATCAACAAATGAGGCAGAACACAGTGAATGTATCCTTTTTTCTTTATTGCACTTTGTTCTTGCTGCAAACAAATAATGAATACTCCCCCGTGTAGCGCAATGATAACGTAGTGACGTGTTCACCCCTTCTGATTGGTTGAAATGGCCTTCATGTTTGAACTACATCGCCACCTATTGCTTTGGCATTGTACTACATGTATATTACATCACTCGGTAGCGGATTTGACAGTTCCGTGAGTATGCGGTTATGTTTTTAAACCACTCGTGTGTACGGAGGGTTATTCTTTTTAAAAAATACCTGTGATCGGGTGGACTGGGCCTTATTTGTTCATGAGTCTGACTGCCTGGCGGAAAAAGAAAGAAAGAAAGAAAGAAAGAAAGAAAGAAAGAAAGAAAGAAAGAAAGAAAGAAAGAAAGAAAGAAAGAAAGAAAGAAAGAAAGAAAGAAAGAAAGAAAGAAAGAGAGAGAGAGAGCAATAGAACCTCTGTAACTCAAATTGAGAAAGAAAGAAAGAAAGAAAAAAAGAAAGAAAGAAAGAAAGAAAGAAAGAAAGAAAGAAAGAAAGAAAGAAAGAAAGAAAGAAAGAAAGAAAGAAAGAAAGAAAGAAAGAAAGAAAGAAAGAAAGAAAGAAAGAAAGAGAGAGAGAGCAATAGAACCTCTGTAACTCAAATTGAGAAAGAAAAAAAGAAAGAAAGAAAGAAAGAAAGAAAGAAAGAAAGAAAGAAAGAAAGAAAGAAAGAAAGAAAGAAAGAAAGAAAGAAAGAAAGAAAGAAAGAAAGAAAAAAAGAAAGGAGGCATATTAGAACCTCTTAAACTCAAGTTAAGAAAAATAGAGAGAAAAAGAGAGAAAGAGTAGCCATGTTTTCCATTAAAATTCCAAGTGAACTTTTGAAATGTCGCAAAAAAAAGTGAATTACTGGCAGGTCCATTTCCATCAACTGGGTTGAGGATGGAACATAGCAACGCCAACAAAAAAAACATCCCAATGAAAAATCTAAACTTGACTACTATTGGGCAGGTTCTTTAGTGTCAGCTCATATAAGACCATATGTCTTGCTTTCTGGTGCAAAATTAAGACAGAGAAGTGCAGAACAATATTCCGATGCACGAACCAACAGGTGTTCCATAAGAGTGACTGGGAGCAATAACAGGGGTGATGTATCAGACTACATAAAGCTGTTACGCCATGATATAGTGTAGCTTTTTGGGATCCCAGTGAACAAAAAGTGCATTACAAATCCAATCTATTATTATTATTATTATTATTATTATTATTATTATTATTATTATTATTATTATTATTATTATTATTATTATTATTATTATTATTATTATTATTATTATTATTATTATTATTATTATTATTATTATTATTATTATTATTATTATTATTATTATTATTATTAAATAATAATAATAATAATTATTATTATTATTATTATTATTGTTATTATTATTATTATTATTATTATTATTATTATTATTATTATTATTATTATTATTATTATTATTATTATTATTATTATTATTATTATTATTATTATTATTATTATTATTATTATTATTATTATTATTATTATTATTATTATTATTATTATATGTGATAGGCATGATATGTTACATCCCTCTGGTTAATATAGCTGCTCCAAACAGACTATATATAACAACATTATTATAAACATGTTACATTTGCTCCATTACGTCTTACTCCTGGTCTCCCCAGCAGCGGTGGAGATCATCATTTCAGAAAGTTCAAACCCAGTTAAGAATCTTTGTCCAATGGAATCAGACCAAACTGCCGAGCAGCCATGTAAGATTTTATCCTATATACATCATTATTTATTAGAGAAATGCGTTTCTCAAATTTTAGACACGTGTTTTGTGAAATCTCCAAAAACCACCTCAACCGTTTGCGCAAATTGAGGTTTGATCAAATTTAGCCATTTCCATCTAGCCTTTCTAACGCTACATTTCAGAATGTGCAGAGAAATATGTTGATGGAAACACAGCTTAATGAGAGGGAGAGTCAGTCAGTAGGTTCCTCCCATGTGGTGGACGTTGTACAGGCATAATAAAAACTGTCATTCACTCTGGATTGTTTGACATCCTGCGAAGGAAAATGGGCACAGAGACATTGAAAGAGGATTTCACTAGTTTAATGAACACACTAGACAAATATCAGGATGTATCCATCAGTGGACCAATTGCATGCTTTCGCAGAGGACAAGAAGCCTTTAGTCGACTCCAAAATTTTAATTCATGGTTAGAATCTGCCTGTCTTACACACGGACTGAATTTCATTGACAATTTTAATGTGTTCTGGAATAAACCCTCAGCTGAAATATAGTTTGGTTAACTAAAGTTAATTGGAAAAGGTAGTTCAAGCTACTTTATAAAATATATCTGCAATGTAATACAAACGTGTAACTTATAACAAGTGACGTGATTGTAAAAAAAAAGTAAAAAAAAAATATAAATTGTAAAGTGACACTGAACTGTTACTCCTCACTGTGCAGATGTTAGTGCAAAAACACTACTAGTAAGCTACTGCAAAAATGTAGTTAAATTACTAGTTTAATTACATGTAGTGAAACTACTCCCCAACACTGCACTCTAATGTCGTAACCCTGATACAGATCAGTCCCTCTTCTACTGGTGTGTGTGTGTGTGTGTGTGCGTGTGTGCGTGCGTGCGTGCGTGCGTGCGTGCGTGCGTGCGTGCGTGCGTGCGTGCGTGCGTGTGTGTTGTGTGTTGTGTGTTGTGTGTGGTGTGTGTGTGTGACGTGTGTGTGCATGTGAATGCATGTGGGGTTGTGACTAGTAGGAGGGGTCTAATGCATAATTCACACCCTCTCTCTCTCTCTCTCTCTCTCTCTATCTCTCTCTCTCTCTCTCTCTCTCTCTTCCCAGCAGTACATATTCAGACTCCCTCAATCCCGCTCACTCACTCACAGGGCAGAGCAGCACATGAAGTTTCCAGCTGTGCAAAAAGCAGTCTGTATGCCGGCATCTGAGGTAAAACAAATAATTATTATAATACAATAAAATAAAATAAACACAGAGCGAAGAAACCAAGTCTCAAATAAAAGGATATATATTGAATATATACATATAGGATAAATATAATATCTCCTATATCAATATATACATAACAAGATGAGTAGTAATCCCTTTCTGGCCAAGCTGCAGTCCAAGATTCAGATGGCCAGGGACATTAGGGATGAGGAGAAGCTCTACAGGTATAACGGAGTGTTGTACCCAACCATCATGTGTCCTGAGGATCATCTGAAGGCTCTGGAAAGTGTGGAGGCGAGGGAGGACGACATCATGCTCGTGGCTTACCCCAAATGTGGTGAGTAGCATGCAAAAATAAAACACCCCACTGCAAAAACCTTTTAATTTGTTTAATTATTATATATATTTAATATAATAGATATCAGTGAGCATCAGAAATGTAATATAGTCGTAACATTGGCTCAGATTGATGCACAAATCAGATTAAGTTGACACTATAGTATACAGTATACTTTTAAATGATATAATCTATGAATATCTAGCAATGTAGTTAGTTAGATTATAGTCAAATAATATAGACTGTAGTGTATTATAGTTCATCTTTTCTTTTTACTTATTTAGTTATTTAGTTATTTAGTTTTTTATACTTTATTATTATACTTGTTTTTATTTATAACTTTTCAGTTATCCTTTCAAACACGACTCTCACTAGTCTTTAGAAAGTGACGGTGTGGTGGTTTGATTGACTGATTGTGTGATAAGTTGTAATATATGAAGATAAATGACAAAGACAGCCCACCACGAGGAGTCACAAACAGTTACAGTTACAGTGGGATCAAAACACAGCCTGACCAGCTCTTCCATAATTAAAGTGTGTACTAAATTGTAATGTCAAATATACAAAACTCATATCTCTCAATCAAATTTCGTTTAGTTTAGTTTGTTAGCATTAGCTAATCACACAACAAACAATTATATATACATGCAGACATCGCATTATATAAAAGACATGACAAAACAACTGTGTGTGTCTCCATCATCAAACCATTAGACACTACAAACAAAAACATTCAGCAAGCATGCAGAATAATTTACTGATATTCTGGTTTTCTTGAAAATGGCTCTGGTATTTGTTTTAATAACATGATTTGGTAAAGAGTTCCACTCTGTTATGGCTAAATTACAGTAGATTTGAGGAAAATTGTGTCCTATGTTTAGGTGGTAAGAGATACCCTAAACTGGCCTGTCTGGTTGGATAGTTATGTTCGCTATATACTGTATATACTGTAGTGATGTAAACTACTTGGTCAGCAAAATACTGTGGTTTCTGGTCATTATCTTGACATTCCTGAAGAAAATCAGAAGACTGGATTATATTTGTTCTCTACAAAAAAAAGAAACACGAGAGATTACCATGCATTTTAAAATCATTTGTGCACATTGATCAATGGAGAGATGAACAAGATGGAGTATTTTTTATTTTTTATTATTTTGTATTATTATTGTTTTTAGTTTTTTAGATCTTTCTTAGTTGCGGAAAACCAAATGACTGTATATATAGTGTGGGGAGTGTTAGTCTTTTTAACTTGTTCTACTGGCTTTCCATCAAGTCACAAACATATTGAGGATTACTGACCAGCATGTGTCATGGTCCAAACACCATGTATTTAGTTTTAGAAATATTCAGCCCTAATCTGTTCTTACTTAACCACTCAGCCACTGTTCTGAGCTCAATGCTCAATACATCAGTTAGCTCTTGCTTTGTCACTGCTCTGCTGTATATAGTTGAATCATCTTCATACATAACCACTTTTACATAACTGCATACATAACTATTTGCATACATAACCAGTGGTTGCCAGCAGTTTGTGCACATTTAGCATCTCCTGGGGCCAGAGCAATTTGTTGTGTGCAATGCATGCAAGAACAAGAACTTCTGTCATGTTGACAGGACCACACAATGCCATAAGATTTACCATGCGCTGACTTAAAGGGATACTTTTGCTATATCAAATAGTATAGTCGGTTATACAGTATGTCACATTGGAGGGAAAAGTTGTCCTTCATTTGACTTAAAACATGTTGTTATATTCCACATTGAAACACGACACAGCAGCCGCAGACATGGCGCTAGCTGTGGCCCATGATATTACTGTGTGGAATACTAACAAGGCATTTTAGGGACAAATGTAGAAACCTTTTCCCACAATGAAACATCTGCAAGAGAAATAACCAACTATAGTTCAAAATGTCAAAGAATACATTTAAATTACAGTAAGCCTGATAAATATTATGAATAGATCCTAAAGATTCTGTGTATTTTTTTTTTATCTTACATAATTTATATTGTTATGACACAAAGCTTCTGAAAAACCTGCTTTTATTAATGTAAAAATAAAAAAATAAACTCAAAAAGCCAACTTTATGCCAAATAGTTCGCAAACAGATTCCAACGAATTGTCACGTGCAGTTTATTTAGGAGTTGTAGGCGCTGTAGATACAATTGATATTGGGAACTATAGTCAGCGCCTCTGCTGAGAAGCCTAGGTGTCCTGACTTGTCCAGTCTTGCAGTATAGGACCTTAGACAGCCCCTATTAATCTAAACTTTAGGATTCCCCAGTTGTGGCTTGGAGGGATGTGGGGGGGGTAGACGACAATGAGTTATAGCCACCCATTTCCTTTTATGGTGCTTCTGGCTAGATTAGATCACTGGTTCTCAATGTGGGGCCCAGGGACCCCCAGGGGTCCTTGAGGGGGTTCTAGAGGGTCCCCAGACAATTTTAAGAATAGTTGAATTTTACAATTTCGAGGTTTCGAGGTTGAATTACAGAGTCGAGGTTATCCCATTGACGGAATATACTATAACATTTACTATTCTGATCATTGGTCATTCTGGACTTAATCGTATCTAACCTTTATTTCCAATCGAAAACAATTGAGGTTTCCCTCATTTGCAATTGTGTCGAGATTACATATCTTTCTAGATAAATAATTACAGTAAAACAGATTAATATAAAGGTAATAAAAAGATTGTAAAAAGATTGTAAAAGTAAAACAATTACACTTCAATAAAATTAGGCATAGATAAAAACATAATAAAAGCAATAAAATACGATCAAAACACAGATAAAAACAGAGATCAAAATAGGCACATGATGTACCTCAAAGGCGCTTAAAATAAAATACGATCAAAACACAGATAAAAACAGAGATCAAAATAGTCACATGATGCACCTCAAAGGCGCTTAAAACAAAATTACAAACATCACAAAACAAACTGGTCAGACTACTACTTGACCTGAACCCCAGAACCCACCTCACCCCTGCCTACTTTGACAACCTAGGATGGCTTAGAGTAGACGACAGAGTACAGCAACTTGCAATGGGCCTGGTCTACAAGATACACTATACGACCGGGGTGCCCATGTACATGTCAAAATACGTCCCAAAGGTCAGTGAATACCACAACCACTACACCAGAGGAAGCTCAACAAATCATGTTAAACCCAGATTCGGCTCAAACAAGGGACTAAACACGTTTCGCAATTATGCCACAACAATGTGGAACGCCCTACCCAAAGCTGTAAAGGAATGTGAATCCCTGCCCACATTCAAAACCGCTCTTAAAGAGCACCTACGGGAGGCTGCAATTCGAAACTGGCCACCGTAAATGCCCAAAACCCCCACCACCTCCTAATAGACAGTCTCCTCCCCACCGCATGTATATATTCCCTCCCCGCCGTATGTATATTTCTCTCCCACCCACCCACCCCCTCCTAATGTACAGTCCCCTCCCCATCATATGTATATACTCTGTCAGGATCTAGGGGTAACAGTACTGTATATTGGAATACCGTTTATGTCACAAATGTATCAGTACTAAATACCTATATGTCCCTATGCCATAAATGTCATGTATGTTGTGTATGTCATAAATGTCTATATGAATTGAAAATGGGGGACCCTGATGGAAACAAGACAAACGTCTTTCTCAGGTCTGCATCCCCTTAACAATTGTATGTATTGAGCCGTACTGTATTGTACCCATTCTGCAATCTGTTAAATAAAGTTTTCATTCATTCATTCATACCAGGGAGGTTTGAGATCACAACCCTAAACTGACCATAGGTCAGCAGAGAATCATTCCAAGAAGTTGGTGCACTAAAACAAAAGGCTGACTTTTCAAATTCAGTCCTTCTACCCACAAATACCCCCATGCATGCTCCTCAGTTGATAAGATAAAACAAATGTAAACTATGTTTCAGGCACAACAAGTGAGAAAAAGGCTAAAGACTAAGAATATTTACTATTATCACAACATTTATTGCCATACAATATGGCCCAGTGCCAGAGCTCATTGGCCATGGTTGTCATTTAATGATAATCACCAGCTATTTGATTACAATCACCTGTTGCTTGCGACCAAAATGTCTGTGATCGGTGGTGGTGTCAGGAGAACTGCATGCCTCTCCCTGAACGTCAGCAAAACAAAATAAATGATTGTGGACTTCAGGAGGTCGGGGGTCAGGGACTACAGCCCCCTCAGCAAAGACGGGGCACCGGTTGAGAGAGTGAACTATTAGGGATTGTGTTGGCAGAGGACCCAAACGCAAACAGAGACGAGGAGAGGTAGATGTAGATTGTCGAAAGTATAATGCTTTACTGAGCAAAAACAAGGAGAGCACAGCAATGGCTGGCAGAGAGCAAAATACTGACTAAATACTGACTAAAGACTTACTGACAAGGAACGAATGACTGAGCAAGAGTACACACGTGGACATCAAACAAGGAACCGAAACACATGATGAACCGAAACAATGAACCCACAACAAGGGTATGGAACACACACCAGATATAGGGGGAACAATTAACACTAGAGAGACAGCAGGGCAATTAGCTAAACGAGACGCACATGGGGTGAGACAACCAGGAAGGAAACACACAAGAAATACTGAACACTAGACAGAGTAACATAACAACCATACAACCACACAAAGAACTAATAAACAAGGAACATAACATTTAACAGGGGAACAAGAGACAAAGTAGCAGGGGAAGGGCACAGAGAGACATGTAGACATTAAAGATACACCAGTGCACCAGGAGGGTATGCATGAGGGAGATAAGGGGACGTTCAGGTGAATGTCCAGCCGGGGGAGGTAGTTCAAGTTCAAGTTCAAGTTCTTTAATAGTTGTCATACAGAAGTACAGAATACTTTCATACAAAATGCTTCTTACTGTTACGCTCCAGAGACTGTGCTAGACAAGATAGTATCAAATAACATAATAACATAATATAGCATGAATTTAGAAGAAGAATGAGGTCACAGTTGTTCGGTATAGACATATGTACAATGTTCTGAGTTACCATATAATATACAATACACAATACTATGCAGTGTACTAATGTACAGTACTATCTAGTGCAAAGCAGAAATGGGATGAGGTACAATTTTAGGTACAATTTACAGTAAGGTGTACGAGTTGTAGTGCAATCCTTCATCCATAAATATAAAGTGTGGGGAGTGGGTGCTACAGTGTGTTTGTTTAAAGTGGGTGTGTGCTATAAAGTGTGTGTAGTGGGTGCTACAGTGTGTTTGTTTAAAGTGAGTGTGTGCGTGTGGATGTGTGTGCTATGTGTGTTTGGTGGTTGTTGTTGTGTAGTGTTCATTCATTGTTCGTTTAGCAGCCTGATGGCCTGGGGATAGAAGCTACTTCTGAGTCTTTCTGTGCTCGCCTTGAGACTCCTGTGTCGCTTGCCTGACGGCAGCAGTTCAAAGAGGCAGTTGTTCGGGTGGCTCGAGTCCTTAATAATTCTCTTAGCCTTCCCCTTGCAACGCTTGTTGTAAATGTTCTGGAGAGTGGGGAGCCCCCCTCCAATTGTGCGTTCGGCTGAACGTGTCACTCTTTGTAGTCTGCTTTGGTCTTTTGCAGTGCTATTCCCAAACCAGGAGGTGATGTTGCCGGTCAAGATGCTCTCTATTGTACATGAGTAGAAGTTCTTAAGGATCTTCTGGCTGACTTGGAACTTCCTTAGGCGCCTGAGGAAGTAGAGGCGTTGTCGTGCCTTCTTCACCACACTGTTAATGTGTATGGTCCATTTCAAGTCCTCGGATATGTGGGCTCCGAGGTACTTGAAGCTGCTGACTCTCTCAACCGGTGCCCCGTCGATGCTGAGGGGGCTGTAGTCCTTGACCCCCGACCTCCTGAAGTCCACAATCATCTCCTTTGTTTTGCTGACGTTCAGGGAGAGGCTGTTTTCCTGGCACCATCCCGCCAGGACCTTGACCTCTTCCAGGTAGGCCCTCTCGTCGTTGGCAGAGATCAGGCCCACCACCACTGTGTCGTCAGCAAATTTGACGATTGTATTGCTACTCCGCTGAGCCACACAGTCGTGTGTGTACAGGGAGTAGAGGAGGGGACTCAGAACACAGCCCTGGGGGGCCCCTATGTTGAGGGTGATGGATGAGGAGGTGCAGTTGCCTGCTCTCACCACCTGGGGTCTGCCAGTCAGGAAGTCCAAGACCCACTGGCAGAGGTCATAGCCCAAGCCCAGGTCCCTGAGCTTGGCTATGAGTATGGAGGGGACTATGGTATTGAATGCCGAGCTGTAGTCGATGAATAGCATTCTCACATAGTTCCCCTGCCTCTTGTCCAGGTGTGATGCTGCTGTGTGCAGCACATGGGATATGGCGTCCTCCGTGGACCTGTTGGGGCGGTATGCAAATTGCAGGGGGTCCATGTTGATGGGGAGGGAGGAGCAGATGTAGCCCTTTACTAGCTTCTCAAAGCACTTCATGGCTATGGAGGTGAGAGCTACAGGGCGGTAGTCGTTGAGGCAAGCAGGCTTGGATTTTTTGGGTACAGGGATAATAGTGGACTTCTTCAGGCAGGTGGGGATGACAGCCTGTTCTAAGGACAGGTTAAATATGTCAGTGAATACTGGGGCCAGTTGGTCGGCACAGACTTTTAGGACGCGGCCGGGGATGCCGTCCGGACCTGCTGCCTTCCTGATATTCACTTTTTTAAAGGTCCGCCTCACCTCATGCTCTGTTACCCTGAACACTGCGCCTCCATCAGCAGCCGACCCCCCCCCCCCATTGCCAAGGCTTGTGAGCTGGTGTTGTTATTACCAGCATCAAACCTCGCATAGAAGGTATTGAGGTCGTTTGCTAAGGAGATGTCATTGTTCAGTTTGAGGGAGGCGCCTTTGTAGTCTGTCATCGGTACAGAGTGAGGAGCATTGTTCATGAGTGGAGGACGTCCATGGGAGAGTAGGTGAAAAGGTGGGGGCTCTTGAGGAGTACAGACAGGGGGGAAGGGTCCTGGGACAAGTGGACCCTTACAGTGAACAGTTTAAGTACCTCGGAGTCCACATATCCGAGGACTTGACATGGACCACACACATTGACAGTGTAATCAAGAAGGCAAGGCAACGCCTCTATTTCCTTAGGCGCCTAAGGAAGTTCAAAGTGAGTCAGAAGATCCTTAAGAACTTCTACTCATGTACAATAGAGAGCATCCTGACTGGCAATAACACCTCCTGGTTTGGGAATAGCACTGCACAAGACCGTAGCAGACTACAGTTCAGCCGAACGCACAATTGGAGGTTGGCTTCCCACTCTCCAAGACATTTACAACAAGCGTTGAATGGGTAAGGCTAAGAGAATAATCAAAGACTCTAGCCACCCAACCAACTGCCTCTTTGAACTGCTGCGGTCAGGCAAGCGATCCCAGAGTCTCATGGCAAGCACAGAGAGACTCAGAAGGAGCTTCTATCCCCAGGCCATCAGGATGCTCAACGACAATAACACTATGTAACAAACCATCAAATACACTCACAGCACACACTTCCACACGCACACACTCACTTTAAATAAACAACTCACTGTAGCACCCACTTTAGACACTTTAACACACTTTATATTTATATTTATTGGTAAAAAGATTTGCACTACAACTCATTCCTCATTGCACCTTACCCTAAGTTGTACCTCATCCCATTCTGCATTGTACTTTATATTGTATTGTAACTCAGTTACTAATTTCTTTTCTACTCTGTATTGTATATTGTATATATGTATATTGAACACTTTTGTTTTGAACACTTATGTTTACACTTGTTACATACTTTTGACTTCTATTTTTTTACTTATCTATTTTATTTGTATCTAGCACACTCTCAGGAGCAGAACAGGAACAAGCATTTCATATAAAAGTATTCTGTATTTTTGTATGACAACTAATAAAGAAACTTGAAACTTGAACTTGAAATACTATGAATACAGACACTGCATTTTGTATCAGGCCAATGTATCAGGTTTTCAAATCTAACTAACGACTATTTTGATAGTTCATTGATCTATCGATTATTGAAATGATTAATCGGATAAAAAGAAAAAAGATAAATGTTATGCAAAAAAATTAAATACTATTCCTCGTATTGTACAATGCTGTAAAATGTTCTTGCAAATTGACGGTTATAAAACAAAGAGCAAACGTAAATGTATGCTATACATAAAAAAACAAAAGCTGTTGAAGTCTTTGTCACAATCAGCCTCCCTATGGCCCCATGAACAGTGTCCCTCTAATGCCCCCCTCCACCCACGGACTCATAAACAATCATCTGCTGCCATCCTGTGGCCTGCCGTCACTACTGCAGTTGGCCCTGCCCTGCATGTGTCTTTACCTATCTGTATTTATGAGTCTGTCTGTCATTGCTAATCTGCTCCCTGTGTATTTGCTATCTGTAATATTCCCCTGCTTAGTCTAGTGTAGGGTGACCAGACGTCCTCTTTTGGCCGGACATGTCCTCTTTTCACGTCGTGTCCGGGCCGTCCGGGGGGGGTTTCAAAATTTATGAAAATGTCCGGCTTTTACGGGTTGTTTGCATGCACTTAAAATTTACTGGCGCATTGCACAGAATACTACGGTACTCTGTTGCGTGTGTGACGTAATCCCTGAGAAGCTTTGTGGGCGTCTACAGCTCCGCTCTCAGTCTCACACAAACAGAGGAAGTAGACAGTCAGTCACAGAGCCGACCGCAGCTCACATTCAAAATGCCAAAGCGCAAATGTACGTTTACAGATGAATTGCAGAAGAAATACCAAATGTACCGTCCCGGTCGGAACAAATGGGAGGCAGAGTGCACCGTGTGCAAAGCTTGCACATACGTGTGTGTGTCCAATAAAGGTGCAGGCGATCTTAATGCGCACATGGACACAGACAAACACAGAAAAGCTGTGCAAGGTGAGAGTTTGTCGGCAAAGTTGACAGATTTCTTTATCAGACCAGGCAAAACAGAGGATGCTGTAAATGCAGCCGAGGGTGCGTTTGCATTTCACACTGTGAAACATCACAACAGCTACAGATCTATGGATTGCACAAGTGCCTTGCTAAAGAAAGCATTTCCAGACTCTGAAACTGCCAAAAGATTCAGTAGTGCGCGCACTAAAACCGAAGCCATTGTCAATGGTGTTATAGCGCCCCACTCTGTTGATGTCGCGCATGACGCACTCAAAGAAATCCACTACTGTGGTGTGTCTACAGACGGGAGTAACCACGGAGCAGTGAAGATATTCCCAATCATAATCCAGTACTTTGACTGGAAGAGGGGTGGCATTCAAACTAAATTAATCGAGGTTAAAGACACACCAAATGAGACAGCAGAAACCATTGCACAATATCTCATTGACACCTTGGCAAAAAACAATTTGTCTGAAAAATGCATTGCATTTACTGGCGACAATTGCAACACAAACTTTGGAGGAATCCGACGTGGTGAAGGGGGAAAGAATGTGTTTGCAAATTTGAAGAGGTTGCTGCAGAAGAACACTCTGATCGGTGTGGGTTGCCCAGCACACATCTTGAATAATTGTGTTCACCATGGGGCAGACACAATAGATATTGACCTTGAGAATATCATGTTCAAAATCTACCAGTACTTCCACATTTACACTGTGCGCACTGAGAGCCTGAAGGAGTACTGTGATTTTGTTGACATTCAATACAGAACGATGCTTTCTCACAGCAAGACAAGGTGGCTGTCATTGTTCCCAGGCATTGAGAGGATGATACAGATGTTTCCAGCTTTAAAGGCATTCTTTCTGTCTCAGCAAAAACCACCCATAGTGATCAAGACGTTTTTTGAAAATGAATTCAGTGAGATCTACCTCTGGCACATGCACTCACTCATGTCTGTGTTCCATACCCACATTCAAGACATGGAAAAGGAGAAGAACTCCATTATGGAGGTAAAGAAAATAATGAACAGCATCCACACCATTCTTCTTGAACGCAAGAGCAACAACTTCATGTCACTTAAAGTTAAGGGACTACTGGCACAAAAGCGTAGTGATGGACTTGGTAAGGAATATGACCAGTTCTGTGCTGATGTGCAAGGCCTGTACAGTACATGTCTGGAGTATCTGGAGAAGTGGATGACTCCCATGGAAGAGTTCTCCACATTCATGTGGATGGATCTGAGTGAGCCACCAGAGTGGAATGATGTGGAGGCCTGCATCAAGTTCCTAGGAGAGAAGGGGGTGGTAATTGATGATGTCAAGTGTTTTGACCAGGTCATCAATCTGAAGAGATTCACAGAAAGGTGCAACCATGACGAGGAGTTCAGTGGCCTGCAGGTGCACCAGAAGTGGACCAAATATTTTGAGAAGGCCAAAAGCATTGCATGTTACTCAGAACTACTGAAGATTGCACAGTTTGTCTTTGCACTTTCCTCTCACAATGCAAATGTTGAGAGGGTTTTCTCACTGATGCAGAGCCAGTGGACCAAGGAGAGGAACCAGCTGTCTGTTGAGTCACTGAAGGGGATTCTATTTGTGCAATACAATTTGAAAGACATGTCTTGTAAAGACTTTCATGCTTATTTGTTGAGCAACCGAAAACTGCTGGGAAAGATCAGCTCCACAGCTAAATATCGATGGGCAGACAAGGAGGATGAAGAAGAAAAGCAGGATGAAGAAGATTGAAGTATGCAGCTATGCAGAGAGAGAAAGCTATAGCTTTGGGAGATAAACTTTAAACTTAACATTTTTAAATTGGGACCTTATTTGTTTAAAGCTAGAAATATGTGAAAAGTTGCCGTTTCATGGTTGTTTACAATGACAGGGCCTGGAATTGTGTTTACAAACATTTAAAGTAGGCTTATATTTGGTTCATGGTGCCTCAAAATGTGTTTGGTTTGATTTAGGTAATCAAATGTTATGTTATGTTCACTAATGGCAATTATGCAAATGTGAAATCCAAAACTGCATAGTGCACTTTTAAAATAATTAGATTAGTATATTTGTGAGGTTACTGTTTTATTGTTTACATTGACAAGATACAAAGAGATTATTTGTTAAAGCTGGATTTTCTATTTTCTACTATTTCATATATTTTGTTATTTATTTTTGTCCAGTAAGATTTGAAAAGAGAGCTATTATTTTGTTACAGGTTGATGTTGAAGTTATTCTTGTGCCATTGAGATTTGTCAAGAGATAATTCTAGGCACAATAAAGCATGTTGATTGTTGAGTAACCTTGGTTTGGTGTGTCTTTGGTTATAGAGAGATATTATTGTGTTATATACAGTAAAATAATATAAATAATAATTGTATATCCATATACAGAGGAGGCATACTTTAAATATATTAAAACAATAATGCATCTTTGAGTAAACGTTGAGTATCATTAAGTATCTCGAGGCTGAGGGCAGAATGTCCTCTTTTTTGGAAATCAAAATATGGTCACCCTAGTCTAGTGTGCTCCCCTGTCTGTGTTTGCATTCTCATCCAGTGTGTGTATTTGTATTCAGCCTACTCATGTATTCTAGTCTGTCCGTGTCTCCCTCAGCTGTTGCTCGTTGTAATTAGTGTCTGTATATCTGACTTCCTGACTTCCTGGTTGCGTCGTTGTTCTGTGTACCCTGTTATCCTGTCGTGCTACTCTGTTCATCATTCGTGAAGCTCCCAGTCTGCCGTTATCCTGTCGTGTCCCGGTTGTTCCTGCCATTCGCGGAATAGCCCTTTATCTCGTATTTCCCCGTAAGTCCGTTCCTACTTGTCTAGCCACGTTTTCCAGCACAGCTGAGGTTTGATTTCCGTGCTTTACAGGTTGCCTTTGTTTGTACCGTCTAACGTGTATCATTGTTTGCTACTGCTCAGTAAAGCCTGTTATCTTGAACTTCGACTCGTGCCTCGTCTCTCTCACCCATCACTGTCCTGCGCTTGAATCCTACTCTCTCCCAACACCCCCCATTACAACAGTCTTCAGTTTGAAAGGAGCTGAATGGTTTGAATAAAGAAAAACATAAAACACAAACTAAGTGTTATCAGGCTTTGCTATACATCAAATGGCTTCAATAACAGACCATGGAGGTGCATCATAATATAGACCCAACTAATGGATTATAAAAATAGTCTACACCCCTCTTGAGGCTCTTGTACTGTTTAAGGAAAATGACAAAGTGAAGTGGATTGCCCATTCTCAATTTGGAGTAGGAGAAACGCATGGACAGACACTGGAATTTTACTTACTTTACTTATGCCCATCGCTCTTTGAGGGGGAGCATAGGCCGTCGACAACAGTTCGCCAGGGTCCTCTGTCCTGTGCTTTGCTTTCCAGCTGTTTCCATGTCAGTTCGCTCTGTGTGATGTCTGTCTCCAAGTCCCTGCGCCAGGTGTTCTTGGGCCGGCCTCTCTTCCTTTTGCCCCAGCATAATGTTCTAATGTCTCTGTCTGACTTTGGGGAATGTGACATGTTTTCTTTAGGGGAAATGTTTTCCTTTAGAACGCTTCACTGTGGAGAATCGATGCACAGCGAAGATAAGCAGTTTAATTGCCTTTGGGGGAATATCGGATTGAAGAGACAGTGTCGGCTCTACATCCTGTACTTCCAAGCTCGTTTGGCCCCAGTGTTTTCCAACACATTCAACACCTCTCTAAGCCAGTGTACAGTCCCACAGTGATTCAAACTATCTACTGTCATTCCTGCGCCAAAGTCCCCAAAGATCACCTGCCTCAATGACTTCAGACCAGTTGCCCTAACCCTAAAACCTCTGTGGCCATGAAAGCATTTGAGTGCGTCGTTCTGTCCTACATGAAACCCTGCACCTCCCCCACCGATAGAACCCGTGTCGCTTTGCCTACCGGGCCAACCGGTCTGTTGAGGATGCAGTCGGCCTAGCGCTCCACCGTGCCCTGCGACACCTGGAATCACCAGGCACCCGCACACGCATCCTGTTCACAGACTTTAGTTCCGCCTTTAACTCCATCAACCAACTCAGTCTCACTGTTGGACTGCCATCTTACTACCATACTGTTGGACATGGACATTGAACATTATGCCACTAGATATAGAGCTTCGTGTGAAACAGGCCACAAAGGGTGAAGGTTATCAACCTCACGTCACATGCTCAGTACAGGAGCTCCTCTGGCTTCTCTCCCCCTCCCTCCTCTCACTGTACACCACCCACTTTACATCCAAGGAATGTTCTGGGAAAACAATAGAATAATGTAGATGACACAACATTGATGCTTAATGCAGCCAAAACCCAGGAACTCATTATTGACTTCCGATGCATTGTGTTGAATGCCAAAATACCCATACAGATAAATGGAGATCCCATCATCACATCACCACAGAATCTTTTTCATTCCTTTAATTCCATACATTAGCAATAACCAGAAGTGGAAAACTAACACTGAGCACATCAGTGCAAAAGCTCAACAGTGACTTTACTTACAGCTTTAACCTGTTAATCTGTAGACCGTTTTCGCCTAAAGGTACATGCCTAAGTAAATGGAAGATTGCTCCACTTCTGCAAGGTCAATTTGCATGTTCTTGGTATCTAGGAACATCTAGGGACCTGGGGGTATGTATTTCCAGTGTCAGAAATATTGTGTCTGTTACTAGTAATTATTCAATTGTAATGAATAAATTAATTATGATTAATTATGATTTATGATTTTGATGATGATGATCAAAAATTGATACGGGTAGGAGAAAATGCTCACTGAGCTCATTCACCACCTTATTGAGATCATGTGTACAAAAAATCTAAGCAAATGAACCACGGGAAGATGATTAAACAGAAGGATTTGTAGATACAGTAATTAATGATAATCGACTTTAATTATAAATTCATATTTGACCTTGAACTTGACCTTGACCTTATTATGGCCAAATCATACATCTATGGATAGGGAAAATGCTCCTCTTTCCAATGGCAGGGTTGAATCTGGATTTAGTAATTTCTTGCGTTTTTTACGATAATTAGCATTTTCAGATACATTTGTATTTCCGATAAATCGTATATAAAACATCGGTAAAAATGAAAATATACACTTTGACTACTGTTTTTGATAGGGTTATGGTCTTTACTCTTGGCTACAAAAAAAAATATTTAAAAACATTGACCTCTTAACCCTTTCTCCGCCGATGACGTGTTTACACGTCATTCCTCGCCATGCGTAATCTGCCAATGACTCTTTGAGATCAATATTTCATATTTTCGTCATGGTATTCACATTTCACCCACGGAGTCTCTGCTGGTGTTGTAGGACTCCGCTCATGCATATCGATCCGTTGCCATAACTCAATAAACAACATGATTGGACGTATATTAGTATTATACAAACCGGAACTGGATCACCTAGATCAACATCACATAACTGGGATCTGTTTGCGCCAGTGTGATCGCCCAACGGTAAGAGGAAGCTGCCGTGAGTTTCAGCGTTTTTGATTATTATTATCCATACAAACTGCTCTGATCTATATATCACCCATACTACATGAATTTTGATTTGATTTTTTTTTTTTAAGTCTTTATTTCGAACATGCAATGAATACAACAAACAATAACAAAAAAGAAAAACAACTCAATCTGCATGTTCGAAAAGGAGTAGGAAGAAGTATACACTTATTTAATCCTACCCCTTTTCCACTACTCAAATGAGTGTACTATTTTAAACATATAAAATCATGAATCATTTAACGTTGGTCATTGCATTATAAACGACCCCCCCCCCCCCCCCCCCCCCCCCTCCGGTCACCAGCAGATGACCAGTCATGACATTTAGGATCATGTACAGTTGAAATTTTTAATATAACGTTGATCGGTATCAAACTGCATTTGATCATCTAATATATGCATTTATGGCTATATCTCACGTTCTATGAAATACAGCAGAAAACGATAAAAACATATTTATACTCTGGACGGTATTTTAGTATGAATGTGTGAATGAAAAAGTAAAACGTTCCTACATCCTGAACAATAGATTCCAATTCCTCTGCGTTGTGTAATTTTAATGGTCCTGACGTCTCGGATACTGGCTGAATATAATCCTTATCTCTCCCCGTTAGTACGATCCGCAAACCATAATAATTCTCCACCTCCGTAAGAATTCGACACTTTGACAACGTGAAATACCTTACAAGGAGAAACATGGTTTATTTGATAAACAGGAGCCTCAGCTCAGATGTTAACAGATGTTATTGTCCTTGAAAAGTCTATTCTAATGATCTTTCGGTGTGTCCAGTCTATTGTCCCTCTGCTATTCAGTCCGATAGTGGTCAGGCCTGGTCGTCAGCCAAGACCATCCTCGTGGTAGCCGAAGCTAATGATGATGTGGCATCCTTCCTCCCCCCCCCCCTCTGTGATAAGAGGAGAGAGTCTCTTGGTCTCTTCCCTCCTGTGGGATTTGTTTCTTTGGTCTGCCTTACACCCGGAAACACCGTTCGACTTATAGATCTTCGTCGTAGCAACGACGGCCCCCGCCCCTCTCCTGGTTGTCATGCAACGCGCTGTCATGACAACCGCGTTTAACCTTTACACACATCAAAACACAGTTTCTACTGTTTTCATTAAGATGAACCTCTCTCCGCCCTGCTATGCTCTGGGCCCACACTCGCTATCAATGTTGTGTCTTCGATCGGAATTCAAAACAAACACCCTCCTAACGCGGCCTGTGCCTGTGAAACCACTGGTTCACCACCGTCAATATCATCCCGTGATGATAATGATATTACCCTCTTAAAGCGTCTCTTTATATCAGTTTATAAACCAAATATACATTGAAAAAACCACCATTTTCTCTCAATAGTAATGTCAATTTAGCAATACAATTTAAAGAGTTATAGCCCTGCAAAGAAGGTGAACATCTCCATAGACAAATAGTGCTGGCAAAGAGGCTACAAGGATGGATATAAGTTCCGGCAGAGAATGGGTTAACATCCAAGGGCCCACATGTGGACGATTCTTTGCCGACCTCTAGTGGCTTGGGTGTGCATTTCTTTTAATACAATATATAGATTTAAAGCCCTATTTGTTGCCTGTCGATTGCCCTTTCAGGTGACAAAATCCGTTCAGCGGTTCTCGAGTTACATGCCGATATGTGAGGCGTGCCCCAAAGTATGCAAAAGTACACATTACCACCCCCAACTCCCGGGGCTCTAGCTCCGTCAATCATTTGGCGATCTCGAAAATCTTTGCACAAGGTTGTAGCCTTGAGGCTTAACAGGTTGTTAAAAAATACAGGATCATCAATTTCTCATACTGTTCTAAGTGTTCTATACTCAGCCATCATCGAGTCCATCATCACATCTTCTATGACAGTATAGTATGGCAGTATAACACGGACAGTCAAACATGGAAACAACTACAGCGGATTGTCAACAAGGCATCAAAAATCATAGGCAACCCACTCTCCTCAGTTGAACCATGGGAGAGGGGCCTGTATGAGGACAGAGTAGGTACTTTACAGTAGATAAAATGTGTGTGTGTGTGTGTGTGTGTGTGTGTGTGTGTGTGTGCGTGCGTGCGTGCGTGCGTGCGTGCGTGCGTGCGTGCGTGCGTGCGTGTCCTTGCCCCATGATCATGCTTTTCACAAAGTTTTGCCATGTTACCTGATAATTGATTGATTGGTTGATTGACATGCCACTGTTTGTATTTCTGTAGGCTTTAACTGGATGGCGGGGGTGCTCCGAAAGATTATGGCTGCAGCCACCGGTGTCTTGTTAGAATCCAGGTTACCACCATTGATGGAATTCTTCGGACCAGAGGTGTTACAGGTACACTCATGTGTGTGTGTGTGTGTGTGTGTATGTGTGTGTGTGTGTGTGTGTGTGTGTGTGTGTGCGTGCGTGCGTGCGTGCGTGCGTGCGTGCGTGCGTGCGTGCGTGCGTGCGTGCATGTGTGTTTGATATAGGGATATTGTAAAATGGAGAATGAGAAGGAGGAATATGAAGAGTGTGAGTGAGTGTGTGAGTGAGTGAGTGAGTGAGTGAGTGAGTGAGTGAGTGAGTGAGTGAGTGAGTGAGTGAGTGAGTGAGTGAGTGAGTGAGTGAGTGAGTGAGTGAGTGAGTGAGTATGTGAGTGAGTGAGTGAGTGGGTGGGTGGGTGAGTGAGTGAGTGAGTGAGTGAGTGAGTGAGTGAGTGAGTGAGTGAGTGAGTGAGTGAGTGAGTGAGTGAGTGAGTGAGTGAGTGAGTGAGTGAGTGAGTGAGTGAGTGAGTGAGTGAGTGAGTGAGTGAGTGAGATGTTGTGTTCTTTTATTGGAAAAAAAGGGAAGAGACCTCAAAGGGATGATTCAATGAGAGATCCACGCCAACAAGGATGGCCAGTGTCATCGAGGGACACTCTGCTGCCTGTGACTTTATGTAAGGTGCTGTGTAGCCAATGATCTGATCTGATACGCTATGATATGATATGAACAGAATGCTCATTCACACGAATATATTTTTATTGCCGAATTGCCCTAGCCCTATTTTCAGAAATGTCACCTAAAGGTACATGCCCAAGTAAATGGAAGATTGCTCCACTTCTACAAGGTCAATTTGCATGTTCTTGGTATCTATGAACATCTAGGGACCTCTGGGAATGTATTCCCATTGTCAGAAATATTGTGTCTGTTAATAGGCTTGAGTAAATTGTCATGAAACAAAGGAGAATATAAATTATGATTTTCTTTGCATCTTTGCCCGGTGAATAACACCATGCTAACATTGAGGTTCTTCTGATTTCGCTCACTGAGCTCATTCACCACCTTCTCGAGATCAAGTGTACAAAACATCTAAGCAAATGAATAAAGGGAAGATGATTAAACAGAAAGATTTGTAGATACAGTAATTAATTATAATCCGTTTGAATTATACCTTCAAAATTAAATTATGAACTATCCTCTTAACCTGCGCCCCCAAAAGTGGCCATTTTAGTTTTCGTTTTTGAGGACTGCATACCTTTTTTGCAAACCAAAATACTATACTTTATACTTATAGCATGAGCCTGGTCTCTTTTGAAAGATAATATTCTGAAGTTTATGATACAATAAAGAAAGATCATTTGTAGTGCTAATGAAATAGAGTAACATATGTCTGAACTTGAGTTGTAGAAAAACTTGTTACTCAAGTTTTTCTGTAGTAGTTAGTAGTCCAGAGGTAGTATTTCCCCAGAAGGTGGTACTCCAGAGATCCATAGCCTGAAGCCTTATGTAGTACATGTCCAAATTTCATAAAGATCCATTCAGAAATGAGTGATTAGGAGTGATTTTGGTAAACTGTGTACAATGAAAAACTCAGTTTTCTCATAGACTTAAATTAATTCGGCTGTTTTTCTCTTCCGGTTTTCGCTCATTAGCTTTTCACCTAGATCCCTGATTCATACATCCCCACGTGGGGTATCATTGGAAAGCCACACTCATTGGCTACAACCCTGCACAATCATTTTCGAGATCGCCAAATGATTGACGGAACTAGAGCCCCATGAGTCGGGAGTGGTATTCTGCGCATGTAACTCGAGAACCGCTGAACGGATTTTGTCACGTGAAAGGGCTATCGACAGGCAACAAATAAGCCTTCAATTCGATATATATATTGTATTACAAAATATGCACACCCGAGCCACTAGTGGTCGCCAAAGTGCCGGTGGGCAAATCGTCCTAAAAAGGGCCCACATGTAAACAAACGTAGTGCTGAAAATATACACTTTGACTGCTGTTTTTATAGGGTTAAGGTCTTTATTCTTGGCTACCTTTGAAAAAGAAACACAACATTAATTAATACGGTCTGTATTGATCGATTTATGATAAAAACAGCAGGGTCCCCTACAGCTTAACAGGTAGGTAGATACATATTTTATGTAGATAATTTAAAACATAATACATCCACAGAGCTTTTAGAAAGGTGTGAATGAATGAATGAATGAAAACTTTATTTAACAGATTGCAGAATGGGTACAATACAGTACGGCTCAATACATACAATTGTTAAGGGGATGCAGACCTGAGAAAGACGTTTGTCTTGTTTCCATCAGGGTCCCCCATTTTCAATTCATATAGACATTTATGACATACACAACATACATGACATTTATGGCATAGGGACAAATAGGTATTTAGTACTGATACATTTGTGACATAACGGTATTCAAATATACAGTACTGTTACCCCTAGATCCTGACAGAGTATATACATATGATGGGGAGGGGACTGTACATTAGGAGGGGGTGGGTGGGTGGGAGGGAAATATACATACGGCGGGGAGGGAATATATACATGCGGTGGTGAGGAGACTGTCTATTAGGAGGTGGTGGGGGTTTTGGGCATTTACGGTGGCCAGTTTCGAATTGCAGCCTCCCGTAGGTGCTCTTTAAGAGCGGTTTTGAATGTGGGCAGGGATTCACATTCCTTTACAGCTTTGGGTAGGGCGTTCCACATTGTTGTGGCATAATTGCGAAACGTGTTTAGTCCCTTGTTTGAGCCGAATCTGGGTTTAACATGATTTGTTGAGCTTCCTCTGGTGTAGTGGTTGTGGTATTCACTGACCTTTGGGAAGTATTTTGACATGTACATGGGCACCCCGGTCGTATAGTGTATCTTGTAGACCAGGCCCATTGCAAGTTGCTGTACTCTGTCGTCTACTCTAAGCCATCCTAGGTTGGCAAAGTGGGCAGGGGTGAGGTGGGTTCTGGGGTTCAGGTCAAGTAGTAGTCTGACCAGTTTGTTTTGTGATGTTTGTAATTTTGTTTTAAGCGCCTTTGAGGTGCTTTGGTACCATGAGGTGCACGCATAGTCATAGTACCCTTGAATGAGTGCTCCTGCCAGAGTCTTCAGGGTATTCTTGTTTACCAGAGAGGAGATCCGGTACAAGAATCTAGTTTGTTGGTTGACTTTTTTTATTACATTGGATGCCATTTTGTCACAGGAAAGATTTGCCTCTAGGATGGAACCCAGGTAGTGGATTAAGAGTATCCCCCCCCCCCCCCCCCCCAAATATTATTGATTAATGAATTTATCGTAGAAAAAATTTTGGTGGGTCCAAAATGAATGTTATTGTTTACATGTTGCGTGCATGTATCCTCTCCCTATTTCCCATTTCCCCATGTGGAATGCACCCAATTGGATAAATGATAGATGCTGGTGTTCTAGTGTGACATCTAGTGGCAGAATGCTATAGCACCTTTAAAGCTGCTATGGGGACCTTGCAACAGATTAGAATAGGTTACATTTAGAAAGATTTGCTACTAAATAACCTGCATTCATATCTTACTGATGCCGTTCTATATTGTCTTTGTCCAGTGTCCAGTGTTGTCCAGTGACAGCAATGAGTGTGGAATAAAACAGTGTCAATTGACAGCTGTTGCAACCAATGAGCTATGGGACAACTTCCTTGTTTGGCCACACTTAAACACTTAACTTGTAAATTCCTAAATGCATCATGTTATCTATGTGATATAAGAAAATTATGTCTCTGTGGCTATTCCCAAAAGCATGCTAAAACTTGTATCCCATAGTGATTGCAGCCCAAAGTGCTTCACAGCAGTAAAATAGACATAAAATAGAGATAAGATAGACATAGGCATCAAATTAGCATAGCATTGACAGAATGAAAGCAATGCAGTGAGTAAGAAAAGGGTAAAAGCAATGCAATACAGAATATCATTACACCTGTGGGCTAGATTAACCGCTTCTTCACAGCCAAGCCTCATGTGGAATAATGAAATACCTGATTATTTCAGCATTAAATAGATGTAAATTGTTGTCAAAACATTAGGGTAGGATAGCGCTGATCTTCCTCAGATATGTTTTTAGCTTACTTTTTAAAATATTTACAGATCTAGCCTCCATAGCTCCTTTTGTGTATAGTTAGCAAATGCTCCATGTTGAATCATCACTTCTCTCTATACTTCTCTATATTCTTCTCTCTATTTTTCTCTCCATGTTGAATCATCACGTCTTCTCTCTATTCTTCTCTCCATTATGAATCATCACTTTTTCTCTCTATTCTTCTCTCCATGTTGAATCATCACTTCTTCTCTCTATTCTTCTCTCTATTCTTCTCTAAATGTTTCTGTCTATTCTTCTCTCCATGTTGAATCATCACGTATTCTCTCTATTCTTCTCTCTATTTCTCTCTCCATGTTGAATCATCACTTCTTCTCTCTATTCTTCTCTCTATTATTCTCTCTATTCTTCTCTCCATGTTGAATCATCACTTCATCTCTCTATTCTTCTCTCCATGTTGCATCATCACTTATTCTCTCTATTCTTCTCTCTATTTTTCTCGCTATTCTTCTCTCCATGTAGAAGCATGACTTCTTCTCTCTATTCTTCTCTCCATGTTGAATCATCACTTCTTCTCTCTATTCCTCTCTCTATTCTTCTCTCCATGTTGAATCATCACTTATTCTCTCTATTCTTCTCTCCACGTTGAATCATCTTTTCTTCTCTCTATTCTTTTCTCTATTCTTCTCTCTATTCTTCTCTCTATTCTTCTCTCCATGTTGAATCATCACTTCTTCTCTCTATTCCTCTCTCTATTCTTCTCTCCATGTTGAATCATCACTTATTCTCTCTATTCTTCTCTCCACGTTGAATCATCTCTTCTTCTCTCTATTCTTTTCTCTATTCTTCTCTCTATTCTTCTCTCTATTCTTCTCTCCATGTTGAAGCATCACTTCTTCTCTCTATTCTTCTCTCCATGTAGAAGCATGACTTCTTCTCTCTATTCTTCTCTCCATGTTGAATCATCACTTATTCTCTCTATTCCTCTCTCTATTCTTCTCTCCATGTTGAATCATCACTTATTCTCCCTATTCTTCTCTCCACGTTGAATCATCTCTTCTTCTCTCTATTCTTTTCTCTATTCTTCTCTCTATTCTTCTCTCTATTCTTCTCTCCATGTTGAAGCATCACTTCTTCTCTCTATTCCTCTCTCATGTTTCTCTAGAACGACTTCACTTTATTTTATATTTTATTTTATAAACGGTTGTGACAACGTCACCTCAAACTTCGATGCCCCGAGGGAGATTCGAACACAGGTCTGCCACACCGCGTGCAACAACACAGACCGCTGTACCAAGAGGTGAATTCACTTCTTTGTAACGTGTCTATGCGTCTTTTGAGGATGAGAGTGAGTTTAACCCATAGCACCGCTACTCACCCCAGCCCTTCGTGACTGCGCTTCACGATACCACCCGTTACATATATATAGTTTTCTGCTTTGTTGCTGAACTCAATTTTAGTCAAGCTTTTCAGAGTTAATGAATTCACTTCTTGTCCTGATGTGTAGGATTTAGCTTACATCAGTGTTGATCATGATAATTAAGGGCGTTAGTCTGACCTTTCTCTGGCCCTTTCCAGCTCAAAGGCAGGACAGAGAATCCATATTAACCATGACGGAGCTGAGACCAAGGAGAGAGAGAGAGTGTATGTACTGTATGTATGTATGTATGTATGTATGTATGTATGTATGTATGTATGTATGTATGTATGTATGTATGTATGTATGTATGTATGTATGTATGTATGTATGTATGTATGTATGTAGTATGTATGTGCGTGCGTGCGTGCGTGCGTGCGTGTGTGTGTGTGTGTTTGTGTGTGTGTGTGTGTGTGTGTAAAACAGGAATGACCAGCAGATGTGGCACACATGACGTGCTTTATGGTGGGGGTTCTGAGTTACATGCCCCCATGGATGGGAGAGGGAGGCCCCCTCTTAAAGATTCCATTCAGCACAGAATGGTCTCGCACTGTCAAATAGGTGAGGGTTTACATTCAGGATAGTGAAACCATATGTCCAGAATGCCCCAATCTCTCAATAAAACAAGTATCCTTTTGCTATCTGGTCAATAAAAAAATAGCTCTCATTATTTACAAATGAAGTGAAATTAAAGCCATTGGCTTTGACCCCACTCAGAGCTCATTTTAGTGGACAAGTGCTCAATTAGTAACATGTCTGTGTCTGTGTAGTCTTGCACTGCCAGACCTATCTGCACACTATGGTAGTGTTTGTGTCGGGGCATAGAAAGTGCTTTTAGTGCCAGCAGCTGCATCTTTACTGGCTGCTCTATGACTGAGTCCCATGGGATCCTCTTGGCCAACCCCCTCCCCCCCCCCCCCCCATAAAGGTCTGTGTAAGCCTGACCCACAGCCCACTCTACCTTAAAGCGATAGCTTGGATTTTTGGACATAAGTTGTATGAAATACTTGTCCCCCGTTGTCAGATTTCTGGTAAAACCAAAAGCAAACGGGGTCACGAAAAAACCAAAAGGTTCTAAAGTACACCAGAACAAAAGGGGTTACCTATTTCTAACACCATAATTATTGTCCTCCAACACTATGGATTCTGCACTATTTTGTTTTATTATGTATTATTTACTACACACTGGATCCATTTAACTGGTAATGCGGCCAGCTGTTTCGAAATGCTGGATGGCCGTGGTTTTGTCTGCATGTTGTGGTGTGGATTAACCCTTTCACTACCACACTAACAACGGGTTAACCCTTTCACTGCAACAATACAGAAGGTTAACCCTTTCACTGCCACGCGGCAAATGGTTAACCCTTTCACAACCACACTACAGAAGGTTAACCATTTCACTACCACACTACAGACGTGTGGTAGTGAAAGGTTAACCTTCTGTAGTGTGGCAGTGAAAGGGTTAAATCGTTTTGTGACCTCGTTTCTGCCGCTTGCTGCCTGTCTAGCTCGCTCAGAACCCGGCCAGGACCACGGGACTCTGTCCACTACACCAACTGGCAAGTATTTCATACAACGTAATGTCCAAAAACCCAAACTATCCCTTTAATACAGGTGCAGAAGTGAGGGTTTTTGGAACACAGATGTTTAGTGAGCCCTGATGCCACATGTGTTTTGTTTTAAAGTTCTTTGGGGGACCATGAAAAAAACAACCATCAGTTAAACCCAAAGCAGCAGATTACAGTCAAAATTAATTACTGGGTAAATTAGGGATATAAAACTTGATGAAAAACAGAGTTCTGCCTGCTTCTGTTGGTGTGTGTGTGTTAAGGCTACTGATATTTCCTTTAAAAAAAAGTACATCATAAACTGAAAGATATGATAATTGTTGATGTTTGTAACTTTTGGATTAAATGTGTTGAAGAATAACAATAACTCATAGTAGCAATTACTCAATATTTTCTACACGTTGGAACTTTAAATCGGTAGGGGGTGCGGCCTTTGAGCCGCCGCGGGGGCGTCGCCAGATGATAAAAAAAAACTCACACAAGTTGGAGAACTATCTCTCTCTCTCTTGCTCTCACACACACACAAAGGGAGCCGCATGTGATTGGTGGAGGCGGGACCCTTACAAAATGCCATCACACACACTGGCATTTAAAGGGTTAGAATTATCAAATGAATATGTGGTGTTATGATCAGGGCTGAAGTTGAATAAAATATTGTAGGCCTATTTATCAATTACAAAAAAACTGAAAATCCATAAAAATCGTTGTTGCTAATCATACATATGCTAGCCTGTTTTTTAACAATAATTTGTGATGCCATCACAAACACTGGCATTTAAAGGGTACAAATAAAAAAAATCCTGCACCAGAATGCAGGAAATGAAGTCTTTGTAACAAAAAAAATCCTGGTGGGGGACCCCCAGACCCTTAAAAAGTGGCCTGACTGGGGCTATATTTTGCACTATATTTCCTGGCCTGAATGATTTCCCCAGTCCGGCCCTGGTTAAAAGCCTCCAATGCTTATTAGTGTGTGTGCGTTTGAACGTTTGCATGTTTCAACCATACATTTCCATTTATTAAAAAAGAAAAAAAGTTCTGAGCTTCCAAGTTGTCATCGGCAAACTGTATATTACATGAGAATTGTTCTTTTCCAGTGAGTGACATCAGTGGTTCCGTCAGCGCTCAAGCCAAAGAATGGGCTTTTGGATGCTTTGCCTCTAATTTGGAACTGAATATCATGGGCAAACAGTTGTAAGATTTCGTTTTGGATGTTGTTGGACATCCAGTTGTCTCTCTTTTGGAGCCAATTCTTCAACTCGGGATCAGACTCGGTGCACACTCTTTCCATCATGAGCTGCCATAACACCCCATCCCTATTTGCATCACCCCTCAGTGGAAGCCCCTGGCGCCCGAGGGGGGGTATAGGGGAACAGACTCAGTTAACTCTTCAATACCTGATGCTGAGGCTGAACCTGTCGTCTCTGTCTCTCTCTGACGTTTATCAGATTTAGTGGGACTGTCACTGGGACCGGCGGGACGTTTCGAAAAGAAATCTGATATTTTTCTTTTCTGCGAGTGAGACATTCTGTGCTAGCAAAGTCTGACTACTAGCTCAAATCGACTGACTGCGCAAGCACTGTATCACAGTAGCTCAGTGGTTCATGGCGCGTGGGAAGGGCGGGAGACGGGAGGTGAATACAATTAGTTGTTTCACCTGTCATTCAATCAGTCTGTGACAGTCTGTCATCACTCGAAAATCTACTCTGCTGCAATCTTGTCGGTTTTACACGTATGATTGTGTACGTACAGTAGTGTAATGAATGAATGAAAACTTTATTTAACAGATTGGAGAATGGCTACAATACAGTACGGCTCAATACACACAATATTAAAATGGTGAAGTGCTTTGAGCAGGATCAACTTATAATATACAGTGTTACAGTTATACAGTTACAGTATATAATATACAAATATATACATATTTTTTTAATTTTTTTTTGCAATAACTGAGGGGGGGGGGGGTGCTGCAGCACCCCCGCACCCCCCTTCCAACGTGCCTACGGCACATTGCCAGGAACAGTGATAATCCGGGATGGCTGGCATCAGTGGCGAATATTCATGGCAGCCAAGGGAAGCCAAGCTTCCCCAAAAACATGACCAGTAAAAAATATATAATAATAATAAATAAATAAATAAATATATTAATATTTAATAATTAGAAAATCATTAATTTTTCATCTCTGTGTTATAATAATTTTCTCCCTCCTGGAGAAAATGAACCGAACACTGCACTGACTGGCTGCAGGCAGCCAGGCATCTGAGGCAGCCCAGTTACACTGCTGGTAGGATTATTTTGATTGACATTGAAGCCAGGCTTGGGTGACAATTTCTGGCTCCCCTTAAAAAAGTATTAGCCAATAAGATTCAAGCTTAATTCAACAGTGGCGAATCCTTGTGGAAGCCAACGGAAGCCATGCCTCCCTATAAATTTCATATCAAATTATGAAATATGAAATATGAAAAAAATAAAAAAAAATAAAATATAATTTTTTTTTAATATAGTTTACATTCATTTTCATCTGTGCATCTGTGTTTTTTTTTTTTTTTTTTTTTTTTAATGTCTCCCTCTTCTCCTTCTCACTCCCTCTAACACACTGTCAGACTGTGCTCACTACTGCAGCTAGTATAGGAGAGAAGCAGTGGGTAGGTCTCTTTCTCCAGGCTTCCAGCATTATAGAGTGAGTCCAAACTCCAAATCCGATCCTAGCCAATCAGATTCGAGCTGACTGCCACTGGCCACACCCTAAAAGTTTAAAACGGAGCTGGGAGGAAGACGTTCAGCATAATATTCCACCTGGAGGCTGGGCAGGTGCCATATTTTCCCCTCTGCACTCTGAACATTGTATTAACCCGTAACTGTTCCCACGGGCCGAATATTGCCCCGATCCTCGCGAGATTAAATCCACGGGGACCTCTCGGCGTGCCGAAGCTTTTCCTAAATCACTTCCATCATCGAAAACGAGGGGAAAAGGTCGGCTCGTGACCCTGAAAATGTCGCGTGATTTTAAAAACGCTGTATTAAGTGAGCCTATTATGGGATCCACGCGAGCTTTCTATCGTGGAAACATCTGGGCGTCCCGCAACTTTTACTGATTCACATGTAGCCCCTAAAATGCTTAGAAAAGGAAAACAGAAAGCGTGGAATAAACTCGCCGAAACGGAAAAGTGTCCCACGGGCGCGCCGTGATTCCGATCCGCGTGAAAATATTCACGGCCATAGAGGAGACCGTGGGACACCTTTTTGCAACCGAATATGTGTCTCGAATTTGCTCCCACGCGGCGCGCAAAATCGCGCAAGGAAAAATCGGACCAAAAATTAACCAATGCTCCAGCAGTATTAATGACCCTGATGTAAACAAGACAAACGTCTTTCTCTGGTCTGCATCCCCTTATACAATTGTGTGTGAATGAATGAAAACTTTATTAACAGATTGCAGAATGGGTACAGTACAGTACAGCTCAATACATACAATTGTTAAGGGGATGCAGACCAGAGAAAGACTTTCGTCTTGTTTACATCAGGGTCCCCCATTTTCAATTCATCGTAAATGTGTATTGAGCCGTACTGTATTGTACCCATTCTGCAATCTGTTAAATAAATAAAAATAACGTTTGACTGGCCGCCGAGCCATACTGTAGTGTACATGGTGACTGCTTGACTTAAAAAAAAAAAAAAAAAAAAAAAAAAATTATTAATAAAAATATTGAATAATTTTTTTTTTAATAATTTTTTTTTGGCTTCCCCTGTTATTTTACCCACGCGACGCCACTGTAATTCAATGGGGTTGGTCTTAACGGCCCACCGTCCTGGACTGGGGATTCCACTATGATGTGGCTGCCACTGCCTGCCAGCCTGCCCCAGAGGTTCTAGACCAATCAAATCACATGATTGTCAGTGCACACTGTCCTTTATAAACGAAATAAGATAAACTAAAGGTGCATAAATTATGCATTACTATATTTCCTCACAATTTAATAGATATAGCTAGGCTACTGACATTGTGATAATTTCAGTAGTAGCTAGCTGTATCTATTGTTTACACTTGAAATGTGCATTTTTATTTAGTGTGCATTTTTATTGTCACAATATTATTTGGCTTAAATATAATATTTTTTTATAAAACAAGATTTTATTAATTTTAGTCTATGTTAATTTGTACATACTGTATACAGTCGAGAACCAGCAACTGTAAGTAACTGAATCTTTATGTCCAAACCTTAACAACCTAAACATTTTTAAATGGACCCCGAAGGACAACCTGATTTACTTTTACATGTGACCCAAACAAATTTTACACACCATTTTGTCAGAACAAGAAATACCCTTTCAGGCAAATAGCTTACAGTAGCCAAATGTATTTAAAGCCATCAACACAACATACACTGCAGTGTCATATACTGGCTATATCAAAATTGTTAAGACAAAAGCATGAAGCATGTTGAATCTGTTGATTTTTCCAAATTTACTTGGTGACCCATTTCAATTCCGACTGATGCTGTCGAAAACAACTGCTGTTAAAGCTTTTTACTTCACCGACCCCTCCCCCCTCCCCCCTTCCTCCCCCAGGCTGTTCATCAGAGCCCCTCCCGCAGGTTTCTGGGAACACACATGCACCCAGACAACATCCCTGCTTCCTTCTATGCAAAGAAGACTAAGGTAGGTACGACTTTTTTCATTCATCTCTTCTATTACTGACATTGATGTAGTATGTAATTTTAAATAATTATGTGAAGATATTTCGAATGTTAGCGTCATTATAAATGTGTATGTTGCCATCATTGTTGAATAAATCTGATGCATTAATGAGGAATCAATAGAGCAGGGTCACTCAAACAATTAAATCCCTGGCTTTCATACTGCAGTCCATTCTTTTTTATTATTATGATTATTTTCTTTCTATTTCCTTGTTGTTCTTTCTTATACCAATCTAATTTAGTCCCAAGGTTACTCTAAGACTTAGAATCTAAGTACATTTTGGTATATTGTGGTGTTTACCTTACCTAATCAGACTTCAGCTGGCATGCTGGTTGTCATGTCAGATTAAACAAAGCCACTTAGTTTAGCTGAACTTGACTTGACCTTGACTTGAAATTAAGCAACAAAGTAGAACAAAACCAAATACATTGGGAATTCATTAGAGTGGACCTGCATCTCACTTGCCTTGCTGAAGACAACAAACCTGTAAAACCAATCTATGTGCATCAAATCTATGTGCATCATCACAGATAACAAACCTGTAACACCCACACTCTTTTCATTCAAGTCTATATGTATCATCACAGATAACAACTGCTTCAATATAAATATTTTTTATTTTTAAATGCGAAGCCTGATGGCTCTCTTTTGGTATCCTCTTTATTGTATCCTCTTTTTAACTGCCACAAAGGTTATGTAATCAGTCCCGTCTGTGAGTCCGTCTTTTTTTCTGTGAACATTCAAGACCCCTAGAGGAACAAACCTATTGATTTTGGCCACCCAATGACCTTTCCTCTAGCGCCACCTTCAGAACAATATATCTCAAAAAGTAATGGCCAGATTGCCATACGATTTTCTGTGCACATTCATCAAATCAAATCAAATCAAATGTATTTGTAAGGCCCGACAACACACGGTAATGTCCCCATGGGCCAGACACGTCTTCTTTAAACAAGTCACGAAGAAACATCACAATAAATCAAGAATGTGAATAGAATAGATATATGTAGTAAGCATATTATGTGAATAGAATAGGAAGTACTTAACCCAGCAATGAACTCAACGTCTAAACCACGTTGACAGACCACGGACAGAAGACGGTAAGAAGCTGATCCATGGCCTCGTGGTGCACGTAGAACAGTCACTGCAATCTTGGCCAAGACCCGAGACATCCACCACCTTGGTCAACACTACGAGACAACCACTCAGAGAGATGGGGGGGAGGGGGGAGTTGAGGACAGAGGTTAGAGAGTTCCCATGTTTGTAGTGGGCGGAGATGGAGCAATAAATACATGTTATAATAAATACATTCATAAACCCAAGAAGAATATATAGTTTTTGTTGACCCCATGACCGTTCCTCTAGCGGCAAAACATTCCATTTTCAAACCACTCTGCGGTGGTCGGCAAGTGCTTAGCCCTTTCACTACCACACTACAGAAGGTTAACCTTTCACTACCACACTACAGACAGTTAACCATTTCACTACCACACTACAGACTGTAGTGTGGTAGTGAAAGGTTCACTTTTTGTAGTGTGGTAGTGAAAGGGTTAACCCTTTGTCGTGTGGCAGTGAAAGGGTTATCCTTCTGTAGTGTCACAGTGAAAGGGTTAACATTTTGGTAGAGTGGTAATGAAAGGGTTAGACCTCTACATTACCCAGATGCCCAGTGGGGAGATTGTTAAGCTTTGGCAGAGGTCTGCTCTCTACTGAGTTAATTCTAGGTCTCATTATGATGATATCACCAGCACCAGCTGTTCTCCTTCTATACCATGTCCTCCTCTATGTGTAATCTATAGAAAACTACCCCCCTTCCTGTTTGTGATGGTGAACGAGAAAGGTGTGCTCAGTAGAGTGCAAATCTCAATCAGGTGGCACACCAGACACACAGACAGACAAACACACAAAAACACTGACCACTCTCCTTGTACTTATTAGCATATTAGCTATTGTAGTGTTAGGTTAGGGTTAGGGTTAGTTACAGAATGAATGCTAGTCTATGTGATGTCCCCATATTTTTCACATACAAATGCGTGTGTGTGTGTGTGTGTGTGTGTGTGTGTGTGTGTGTGTGTGTGTGTGTGTGTGTGTGTGTGTGTGTGTGTGTGTGTGTGTGTGTGTGTGTGTGTGTGTGTGTGTGTGTGTGTGTGTGTGTGTGTGTGTGTGTGTGTGTGTGTGTGTGTGTGTGTGTTTGTTTGTTTGTTTGTTTGTTTGTTTACAACCAGATGCTGGTGATCTTCAGAAACCCCAAAGACACTGTGGTCTCGTTCTACCACTTCTCAAACAAAAACCCTGTCATCCCCTCCGCTCAGTCCTGGGACTCATTCTACTCACAGTTTATGTCCGGAGACGGTAAGTACTGTATAGGAGGACCACTGACTCTCTTAACAAACCCTGTCTCATTAAATGTGATTGGAACATACAGAGAAATGTACCAGTGCAGGAATTATATTACATTATCACTTTAGTTGCTAGTCACGTAATTGTAATTGTAATTGTGCAATTACTGGAAATCCTATTTTCCAAGTGGAATATAATTCTTTACAATTTATGCCTCACATTCACCCATTCATACACAGACGGTGGAGGCAACCATTAAAGGTGCCAACCTGCTCATCAGGAGCAATTACGAAGGTTATCCTATAACCCTAGTTATATGAGTAGATAGCGAGTGCTCTGCTCTATGGGAAGACCCCTTTAGCATAAGGCTACTTGAAAGAATTTAGCTACCAATGCACCTGGACCTGCCCAGCCACGCCCACTCTCGCCCATGCACTTAAGAGAGGGGTGTGACCGTACTTCCGCTCTTCCCTAGTCTTGACCGCTATCCGGGTGAACAGGACACCGACTGTACGAAAGAGGGGACAGCACTCAACAAACGCACAGGGTGAGCAGACCGTGGGACAGAAGGGCCCGCGACTACCCGACCGCGCGCCCCGCACGCTACCAGGGAACGTACGTGAAAACAAAAGCCTGTGTTACCGCTTCCACACCTCGTGGGGTCGGGGTCGTTAAACCCCGACGCTGCCCGCGAGGCGTCCCGAGGGGTCGATTCAAAACCCCGACCCCGCAGGCGAAGCCGTAGCAGCAGGGCGAGAAGGAGGTCCCAGCCCCAGGCCACTCAAGGCAGGCTTACCGCTGAGTCCGGGGGCCATGACCCCCAAAAAGGGACCTGGTGTGGTCAAAGAGGCCGTGGCATTGAGACCTCTCCAGGCGTTCACTGGTGACACCACCCTCTACACTGCCAGCGTATCGGACAGGGCCCACAACAGGTGAAGGCCCTTCTCCGCCTGGCACCCCGTGAAGACCCCCGAGGAAGAGGCTCTGAAAACTCCCGGAGGAGGAGGCTCTGTAAGGAGATTGTCTCTCTGAGGAGGAGGCTCCGCTGAGGGGGGGGAGGCTCCGAAGAACTTCCTGAGGAGGCTCTGAAACTCCCAGAGGAGGAGGCTCCGAGGCTCTCTGAGGAGGCTTCCCCCCATAATCTCGTGGGGTCAGCAGGCACACCGGGGAGACAAACACTCCAAAAAGGAGGTTGATCCCTTAATCCAGGCCGACAGGTAACAAGAGCAGAGCTCGACCTGTGCCCGGAGGACTGCAAACTACACAGGCACACCTAGAGGGGCTGACTGTAAAAACAGGGGGGGGGGGTGTTCGGCATGCAGTGCACAATGTCATAATCTCGTGGGGCCACGAACCTTGCTGGATCGGGGTCACGGACCACGACTCCGCCAGCAAACTGACCTCGCCACGAACCCTGATCCCGCCAATCTATTAATCCCGTGGGGTTGGGGTTCAGAGAGAGAAAGAGTTTGACAGAATTGGCAGACGTCATAAAACATGCGGACCCTCAAGGAGCCAGAGCCGGACCCAGGCTCCATCAGAGAGTTGACTCCGCTATCGGCATGCCGGGGAAACAACCATCCCAACAGAAAAGGGTTGCTCCCTTAACCCATTAAAAAACCGGGAAACACAACTGCACGTATATACAGGCTATATAATGCAGTTGAACCCTTCTGCCTTGTTAGGTAACTGACAGAGTTGGCACATCAGTGCATGAAAAGATTGCATGAAAAGAGCGGAAGTACGGTCACACCCCTCTCTTAAGTGCATGGGCGAGAGTGGGCGTGGCTGGGCAGGTGCAGGTGCATTGTAGCTAAATTCTTTCAAGTAGCCTTATGCTAAAGAGGTCTTCCCATAGAGCAGAGTGTAAGCTATCTACGAAATATAACAGTAGGGCTTGCTCAAGCACACGTCGACAGGCTGCCGGGAGGAGCCGGAATCAAACCGGGAACCTTGCAATTACGAGACAGCCGCTCTACCTCCTGAGCCACTGTGGCCACAATATATATGTTTCCCAAAAGGCTCTAAAGGCACAAAGATCATCTTTGTCCAAGGGTTTACAATGGAGCATAGATAAGACCCAAGCACTAAAAGGCACAGATCTTCACATTGGGGATATTTCTGTAGGCGAAAATGTGAGCCAGCTGCATTGCTATAATGCAAGCACACAAAACTCCCAAAGAACAAACCCTTGCATTATGCGCAAAAATAATTGTACAGCTTCTTGCCTTCCATGACGCACTCCAAAAACAGCCTCCCTGTTGTAAACAATGAGAAAAAGAATAGCAGTTGATCTGCTATATTGGTACCTTAAAGCTGCTGTAGGCAACCTCAGAGATATCAGACAAGGATTTATCTACCACAGCTCTCTCCTTTACCCGCCTTGTTGAAACTTTGCTTTGAAGAATGAAGCTTCAATTATTCGCTGACAACCACGCTATTGAAGCTTCGAAGCCCATAAAATAGTAATAGGGACAGCCTCACATGTGACGGCAATAACTGTGTTGCAATGCACCAATGACACAAAGAGTTATTCTGCATTCATACAGTGGTAACTATTGTAGAGCTTCCCTGCCATATATCAGTTCTGCATCTATATGCTCTGTTTAGTCCTGCTCCTGCCATTGCAGTCTGTTTTACTCAAATGCCACACAGTAGAATTTAATATGTATATTGTAACATTTGTGTGTGTGTGTGTGTGTGTGTGTGTGTGTGTGTGTGCGTGTGTGTGTGTGTATAGCTTTATGTATATTTATGTATATAGGTATATTTTGTTATGTGTATGTTTATGTTTATGTTTATGTTCATGTTCATGTTTATGTTTATTTAGGATTATTAGTCCTAATTTATTTATTAGTCTTAGCCTAGAAACAACTATTCTTCCTGGGGTCCACACAAAAGACAACATAAAATATAACCATCACAAGATGTACACTACAAACAGTTAAAATTATCAATAAACAAAACAATTGAAAAAAAGAAAAAAAGTATATAGGAAGTTCTCTCACCAGAATAACATTTTAAGGGATGCTTAACCCTTTCACTGCCACATGACAGAAGGTTAACCCTTTAATATCACACTACCGATGGTCACAATTATAGTCAGCCATCAGCTCAGAGAATATCACATAATATATAGTCCAAACTAATTTCTTTCTGAAAAACTGCTGTTCATAATAAACTGATCTTACTTGTAATGTGGGTTCTGTTTCACACTTAGCTCACGCTCAGCGTTTCATTGCATATATCTCGCTTCAGTATATATACACTGAATAATTTCACAATGTACCTTTAAATGCCAGCATTCATCTGGCCACACCCCCATCCGCTTACCTATATAAGCAGGGATGGTGCCACACACTCATCTCCTTCTCAAATTTCATCACAAGCAACGTGTTGCTATATGCCCACTTGACGTGGAGAAAGATATTGCTGGAAAAGTAATGTTTACGGGGAAAGGAAGCACAAAGGAGATACGTTGACATCATATCTTTATTTTCTCTCTCACTATTTTCGAGAAAATACGGCGCTATTGTCTTCGTACTGGAGTGTCTGGAAGATGATGATCATTCTAAAATCCTCCACCGGTTTTCGTATTGGGAGCACGCCGCTGCATGCCTCTCAACTGCAGTTCCTTGCTGTGTTGGTTGGGGTGAAACCTTTCAGGGCACAGCTGAACTGTGGACGCGCCGCTGTTGTGAGACGCGGTGGGTTTTCAGGTTGGGTGAGTACTGTTTGCTGGCAGGCTCCACTTGTCTGTTAGTGCTATGGGGGCTAATTGATAATGTTTATGAAAACCGGCCCCAGGCTAGGGTCCTTTGTTCAGTCTCCTAGGCGACAGAAGACCTTGGTCTGAAGCCATTTTAGTTTTAACTAGTGGGCCGCGACCATTAACACTGGTGATCCCTGTGTTTTCTGGACGAGTGGATATCTCTCTGTCCCGTGTTAAGCCCCTTCTTTCATATCCAAATGAGAGTATTCCTTCACGAGGAGATATGTGCATGGATGTTCGATAGCGGAAGATCCATGTTCAAGTCAGCTACACAAGCCAGTTTGGTATTGTGCTGATTCCGTCGGGTGTTGGTAAAATTACCGTTGTAAAGCTGTGTTGACATCTTGTTTCTCTTTTCTCTTAAAAAGTGAGGAGGGTTTCAGAACGGCGGCCTGTCTGGGTGAGTGTTATATCATTGTGTACAAGTTCAGGTGATAGCTGCTTAGCTTACGGTTAGCCAGTCAGCTGTTAGCTGCGGTGTTAGCCTGCTGGGATCACTGCATGGCCTACAGAGGTTGGGCCTACTGTTAGCCAGTCAGCTGTTAGCTGCGGCGCTAGCCGGTTGTGATCGCTAGGAAACGTTAGCTTGCTCGGCGTCTCGCGAGCAGGGGCAGTAGCGACTGACGGTTGGGGCGGCCGTTAGCTTAATGCTACTCTGTTGAACGTGCTTTGATTATAACATGTTTTACACTCTTGACTACGACGTCATCTTTGACAGGAGATGTTCGTCGACCCTGCCCTGAGCCAGGACGGCAAGGATTGCGTCAACAAAGAGGACTGTAGCGACGGGTTGGAGCAGCGACGCTGCCCAGTTCGAACAACAGGTCTTGAGACTGCACTTCGCTGATCTACGTTCCGGGTAGGACAAGGTTTGACCAGACCTTATAACACGTCTTCTGGTTTTTACCTTTCTAAATGTTTTGTGAATAACGATGTTTTCCCAAAACGTGTGTTGCTGCAATACATTTAGGATACGACGCGAGTTTGTGTGAACTGTCTTTGTCACTGGCAGTTAGCTTTTCCGTGCAAATCGGGTTGTTGTTACAGATGTGAAAATGATCTGGTTGTTGTGTGAGAAACATCATGTGTGTTTATATGTACCGTGTACTCACAACTAAGGTAACTAACCTATGAAGCTATGCTTAGTGACAAGTGAGTAAAATAATGTTCTTTTCTCAGCCTGTGATGACAATGAACAGTGTGTTCACATATTAACGTTAGGTTATGACTATAACCAAGTTCTGTTAGTTAGGGCGATGCTTGGCTTCGCCTTCTGCACTATCTCGCGTACGTGCACGCGTACTGAATAAACCACAAATGTACCTCTAATACCAGTATTAGTCTGACCACACCCCTCATCAGCTTACCTTCATAAGCAGGTGTGTGGTCACCTGCTCTCCTCCTTCCCAAGCTTTCACCACAAGGTGAGGTCAAGGGCTGCAGCGGCCGTCCGAAGCCAAGCATCGCCCTAACTAACAGAACTTGGTTATAGTCATAACCTAACGTTCTGTATCGTTAGGGCTCAGCTTGGCTTCGCCTTCTGCACAAGGGAGGCCAAGCGGAGCCACTTGGCTGACAAATACACCCCGCTGACAGCCCCCCAAAACCATCAGAACAGGGAGGGCCGAGCCCCCCCGACCCCCCCTAATGGAGGGTATCCCCCCTATTAGAGGCTTCACGGGAAGGCGACGGACCCGACCGTGCGAAGAGCTCTCAAGCAACTTAACGCACAGGGTGAGCAGACCGTGGCTTGACCCACGACTACACACACGCACAACCCGCATGCCACCCGGGAACGAACGGAGGAACAACCTCGTTACTGCCCCCAGAATCACGGGGTCAAGGGCAAACCCAACCCCGTGGCAAGGCCGTAGCAGCGGAGCACGAAGGAAGACCCAGACCCACCAAAAGGACTGGACTCCCTGGAATGGGGGCCCGGAGAAGTCCATGATGCCAGCATCAAGACCCCACCAGGTGGGCACGTAGTGCCCCGCCCCCCACATCGCCAGCGTATTCGGACAAAGGCCCCTCAGTTACTGCACCTGGTATTCCCAGGCGGAACCAACCAGGCCAGTAAGCCGAGCGGGCCCCGTCCCCCCAATAGTACACCGCCTGGCACACTGACCCTGCAGAATAGGCAGTCAGCATGGCCGTAAGCACACAAAAAAGGTTAACCAACGGAAGCAGGCAGCGCACCGGGGAAAAACCAGGCAACAGGCTGTTAACCCTAGCCTGGAGACTGCGGACGAGACAGGCGCCAGAGGGGACAGCTGAACACAGCCGCCCCGGCGGAAGGAGCGTAAGCTGGCGGTGTTGCATGACCAAGCCTCCATTTAACAACCCCCACCCAGAGGGGTCGAGGCAGAGAAGGCTGACACGATTGGCAGACGTCATGAACGTGCAGGGGCACCCTCAACCGGTGAACCCGGGAGTTGACACTGCTCCAACACACCAGGGAATCAACCACCTCGGTGTTACCCAATGCGGTGGTTGTTCCTATAACCCCTCAAGAAAAAACTCCAAAACACACCTGCGGGTATACACCGGCTATACCGCAGTACAAGTGTTTCAGTTTCCAAAAAGGGTTAACCCAGGCCTACGGGTCGCAAACATCACTTCGGACCGGGCCTGGCGGTACGGGAAGCACAGGGTCACCAGAGGAGGTCAAAAAACCACCCCCACAGGCCCCTCTTCGCCATGCGTGAGAGAGGAGCGAAAAACAATGGAGAACCAGCCCCTAAGCACACCGTACCTGGTATTCCCCGGCGGTCTCCCAACCAAGTACTAACCAGGACCAACCTGTGTAGCGGCCGAGATCCGACGAGATCGAGCGCGTACAGAATGGCATGGCTGTAAGCCATGACGACAGTGCTGAGTAAAAACATACCCAACCAGGGTCTCCATAGCGCTTAACCCTGTGACACCCAGACCGACCTGGCATTTTTCCCCCTGAAAAAAGCCCAAGTCCCTCAGGGTACCAGAACAGCAGATCTGCATCCCCGGCGGACAACGGGTTCAACTGATCTGGACCAGCGTGACCAGAACCAGTCCCGTGCCCTAACCACGCCGACATGCCCCAGGAAAAGGGCAGATATGCGTGTTGATCTTAACATGAAAAGAAGGCGCCACCCAGACGTCGGGACGAACCGCGCCTGGTGGCCCACCCCAAGGGCGTGAGACCCCACTACATATGTTCAGATCCATCCCGTCATCATCCCCCAGACATGAACGAGGATCCGTCGACAACCCACCCAGGTCATGGGATGTGGTCGCCGGAAGAGGAAAAACCCCCATCTCAGTTGCTTTATAAAAACGCTGTTTCAACCACAAGCAACTAAGGCGTGCCAGTCAATCGCCTGTTTACAGCGAGCTAGCACTATACGTGCGTCGGGACACACCCCCATCAATGAACAGGCTATTTAGACCTGCCATTGAATCCCCAAGGCGCCCAGGGGAACGACAAGAGGGGTGTGACACTCCCTAACTCCAACACTTCTGGAATAGAAAGAAGGAAGCATCAACAGTATGTATCCCAGTCTACACAGCCGGGGTAAAAAATGTACACATTTTTACATCCCACCACCCTCCCATAGGAAAGAGACGGGGATCCCCAGAGAGACTTCCCACGCGAGCTGTACAGATTGAAAAGAATATATTGCACCTTGAGCCATGTAAAAAACTGGTTTTAGGGCCTCCGGGGAAGAGGCACCGAACCCATACACACTCAATAAACGAATTGAATCGAATATACATACAATAGAAAAGGACCCTTCTAGAGGGTCCACTCACTTTGACAATCTGAGGAGGAAGGCTCTGTACTCTGATGGAGGCTTCCTCACATGGATCACATGGAAGAAGGAGTCCGAACTCACAGAAGGCCTGAGTAGGCGCTTGGTGAGGAGGAGCCCTGACCACCCCCCCTGAAAACAGATCCATCACATGGACCTGAACAGCACACGGAAGTCCTACCAACAGAGACGCGCACGGTGACGTACTCTATGGCGGGGGAATTCCTGCGGTGCACACGCCCAATATACCAGGCCGTGGGACCAGGAACTCCCTCCCCCCCCCCCCCCCCCCCCCCCGTAACGTGCCGAACCGCCACGTGACGGGAACCTTGAAGGACAGGGGGTGTACCCCTGACCGACAGAACAATGGGGAGAGGAAAGGTTACCAGTTCACCCCTTTACGACCCCACACCCATGATACGACGTAACGACAAAAAGAGAATATGACACAGTCATAGTCAGCTCTATGAAGCGTTTCACAGCTCCACACAGCGCACGAGCTAACCTGCTATCTGATTTTTACTAAGGAAAAACACAGAATAGAGAGGGCTCTAAGAACCCCGGTCCAACATACACATGTGCTTCTGTGGCCAGTACAACCCAGTTGTAGGTCACATGACACACACAACCCATCATCATCACAATGAGAGAATACATCATTCTTGATTAGTATCGACCACAGGCCTTGCTAAGCACACGACAGCAACCAAACCAATTTCCCTTTAGGAAATAAGTTTCTCCAGCAGATTTAGCACAACCTCAGCAATCAAGCTGAGAGTCACATCGTATCCCTACCACACAAAAGACACAATTAATGCACAACATGTCTGATAGGAGGTGATAAAGTCCCCAGGGAACCGGGGGGGGAAACACAATCCTCCTATTTCACCCTCAATACGGCCAGTTAAAACAGGAAAACCTGTTAATGTGTGAACTCACTGTTCATTGTCATTACAGTCTGAGAAAGAACATTCTTCTACTCACTCGTCACCAAGCATAGCTTCATAGGTTAGTTGCCTTAGTAGTGAGTACACGGTACACATAAACACCATGATGTTTCTCACACAACAACCAGATCAATACATCACGACCTGCACGGAGAAGCTACTGCCAGTGACAAAAACAGCTCACACACAACCCGCAACGTATCTCAAATGCATTGCAACAACACACGTTTTGGGAAAAAACACCGTCATTCACAATACATTTAGCAAGGTAAAACCAGAAGACGTGTTATGAGGGTCTGGCCAACCCCGTACCTGCCCGGAACGCAGATCAGCGAAGTGCAGTCACAAGCGTCCCGTGTTGTTCGATCCGGGCAGCGTCGCCGCTCCACCAGTCGCTACAGTCCTCTTTGTTGACGCAATCCCCGTCTAGGCTCGGGCAGGGTTGACGAACATCCCCTGTCAAGGATGACGTCGTGGTCAAAAGTGTAAAACATGTTAAAAATCAAAGCACGTTCAACAGAATAGCATCAAGCTAACGGCTGCTCCAGCCGTTCGGGCGCTATCGCTTCCGCTCGCGAGACGCCGATCTACGACGCACGCGATCAGGAGCGAGCTCCCGGCGGCGCGCGAGAAGCCAAGCCACCCCGCGCCAGGCCACCGACCGGCTAACCGTAAGCTATGAACATGTAAACAATGACATAACACTCACCCAGACAGGCCGCCGTTCTGAACCCTCCTCACTTTTTAAGAGAAAAGGAAAAACAAGACGTCAACACCGCTTCACAACGGTGATGATAACACGTCCGGCGGAATCAGCACAGTACCAACTGGCCTGTATAGCTGACTTTGAACATGAATCTGCCGCTATCGCACATTACATGCACATATCCCCTCGTGAAGGAATACTCTCATTTGGATATGAAAGATGGGGTCTTAACACGGTGACAGAGAGAATCCACTCGTCCAGAACACACAGGGATCACCAGTGTCAATGGTCGCGGCCCACTAGTTAAACTATAATGGTCGCCAGACCAAGGCCTTCTGTCGCCTAGACGGCTAAACAAAGGACCCTAGCCTGGGGCCGGTTTCCATAAACTTCGTCTAGTAGCCCCCATAGCACTAACAGACAAGTGGAGCCCGCCAGCAAAACACTACTCACCCAACCTGGAACGCACCGCTCCTCACAACAGCGGCATGTCCGACAGTTCAGCTGTGGCTTGACAGGTTTCACCCCAACAAACACAGCAAGGAACTGCAGTTGAGAAGCATGCAGCGGCGTGCTCCCAATACGAAAACCGGTGGAGGGTTTGTAGAATGATCATCATCTTCTAGACACTCCAGTACGAAGACAATATCGCCGTATTTTCTCGAAAATAGTGAGAGAGAAAATAAAGATATGATGTCAACGTATCCTTGTTTCCCAAGCTGTTCCTAATCCAATTTCTTCCATCATGGTGTCAAGTGTGGGGATCTACCGAGGCACCTCTTCCTTGTGGTGAAAGCGAGAAGGAGGAGAGCAGGTGACCACACACCTGCTTATGAAGGTAAGCTGATGAGGGGTGTGGTCAGACTAATACTGGTATTAGAGGTACATTTGTGGTTTATTCAGTACGCGTGCACGTACGCGAGATAGTGCAGAAGGCGAAGCCAAGCTGAGCCCTAACGATACAGAACAGGTTTTCCTGTTTTAACTGGCCGTATTAAGGGTAAAGTTTTGAAATGTATTTGAAGGATAAACCCCTTGAGATATGCTATCTCGTTTTCGAGGGGGTCCTTAACATAGGATACAAAACATACAATACAATACAATACATAACAAAACAAAAAACAAGATAACAAATGCACTTATACTCTGACAGACGCTCTCCCAAGCTCACTCCCACAATCCACACTGATTCATCCCAAGAGGATCACCAATATATATATATATATATATATATATATGTTCCCTTATAAAACACAAACAAAATTATAATTTGATCTGAAAACGACAATCAATAACAGGTGCAAGTAGTCTGTAGATGAGTGAACAAAGATATCTTGAATATCCGGTAAGAAGTAAGAGATCTGAGTGAACTAGGCAGTTTGTTCCAATCAGCTGGTGCTTTATATTTAAAGGCAAGTCGACCGATAGCTTTGATGGTTCGAGGTATACTAAAGAAAGGAAGATCCGTGTGTCTTAAATTATAAGTTGAACTATATGGTGTTAAGAACTGCTTTAGATAGGGGGGATAATTAAAGTAAATACATTTGTAAACAAAAAGCAACCAATGAAAATGTCTTCTGAATTGGGGAGAAAGCCAGTTTAACAACTCAAACATAAGACAGTGATGGGTTCTATAAGGACACCTCAATATAAATCTGCAAACACTATTATAAGTAACATTTAAAGGACGGAGATTTGTTAGTGTGGTGTTTTGATAGACTATGTCTGCGTAATCCATTATTGGAAGTACCAGCTGTATAATGATTCTTTTCCTAACCTGAAGAGAAAAACAGTTAATAGAACGATACAATATTCTCAGACTACAATTTGTTTTCTTCATCACAGCATCAATATGTGACTTGAAGGTGAGTTGAGAATCAAGCCAAAGACCCAGATATTTATATTCATCGACATTTTCAAGAGGAGCATCATCTAGAAACGTAATCGACAACTGATTTGATATTTGCACTAGATTTGATCTAGTACCAAACAGCATACTATAGGACTTCTTCTTATTTAATAAAAGTTTGTTAATAGATAACCATTTCTGGACAGCATCAAAATGAGTCTGTAAAGAGTACTGAATTTGTTGAATATCAGACTTAGAAGAATAAATCACTGTATCGTCAGCATACAATTGAGTAAGACAGTCAGATGGTATCAGGGTGAGATCATTAACAAATATAGAAAATAATAATGGTCCTAAAGATGATCCTTGAGGAACACCTTTATCCATAATCAAAAAATCAGACTGTTTACCCTGATATGATACACACTGACGTCTCTGGTGGAGATAGGAATTGAACCAAAGTAAAGAATTATTAGAGACACCAATAGCACACAGTTTGTCAAGAAGAAGATAATGATCAACCAAATCAAAAGCCTTTGTGAGATCTATAAATATTGCGCCAGTAACCATGTTATTGTCCATTGCTGAGTGAACATCATTGGTCAACTTCAGAAGGGCTGTAGTTGTGGAGTAGTTTGGCCTGAAACCAGATTGGCATGGTGATAAAATATGAGAATCATTAACATAATGGGATAATTGATTAAAAATTAGTTTTTCAAATACTTTTGCTATACTATTAATAATTGAAATTGGTCTATAATTATTGAGATCAGAAGGATCACCACCTTTATGCAATGGAATGACTTTTGCACATTTCCAGCTTAATGGAGTTTCATTAGTTGTTAAAGATAAATTAAATAAATCAGACAAAGGATATGATAATACATGAGATGCAAGTTTGATGAATTTGATCTCCATACCATCTGAACCACAGCTAGTACCCAATCTTAATTCATCAATGATCTTCTGAACATCAAACGGACGAATACTTCTAAAGGAAAAAGAGCTGTTGCATCTGGTGTTATTAAGAGGCACATCGGAATATGAAGAGTCATTAAATTTGAGTCTGCAGACAGAATTAAAGTGCTGATTAAAGGCAAGTGCAATTGAGGAGGGATCATTGACAACTTCATTATTAATTCTAATATGAGTGGGATTTATAGATGACTTCTTAGTAATGCTGTTGATTCTCTTCCAAAACTGTTTTGGATTGCTAAATTCATTGCTTAAACAATCTTTGAAATAGTTGGATTTAGCATTTCTTGTTTTAGTTGTACATAAGTTCTGTATTTGTTTATATGCAATGAAGTCGGCAGAATCCTTTGTCAGACGATGCTTTTCCCAAGCCTTATCTCTTTGTTTATACAGATTTATAAGTTCACTATTAATCCAGGGCAAGTGTCTACCCTTTACTTTGAGCATCTTCCAGGGAGCATGATGGTCAATAACATTAGTAAGCTCAGTGTAGAAGAAATTCCATGCATCTTCAACAAATGGAATCAATTTAAACCTGTCCCAATTTATAGATGTTATATCTTGAATAAAGTGCTCAATATTCAAATTCCTACATTGTCTTATCCTGATAAATTTTGGTGGTAGACGTGGTAACTTTATCTTCCAAATGCAGAAGATGATAGAATGGTCGCTGAAGCTATCAGGTAACACACCAGAGTTTGAAATTCTGTCCGGGTGTGAGACGAGAATCCAATCTAGCAGGGACTTGGATCTAGTATCAACTCTCGTAGGCTCACTAATGAGTTGAGTTAAATTGACACTGCCAAATAGGTTTCGAGCATTACTGGATGATCGATCTAGCCAGTTGATGTTAAAGTCACCCAAGATAATAATTTCATTTGGACGATCTAAAGAGTTAATGGTGGATAATATATCATTTGTAGATTCAGAGGGAGAATCAGGAGGTCTATAAATATTTCCTATGGTCAACTGCTTATTTTCATGAAAAGAAATTTTAATAAAAAAACACTCAAAGTTTATAGGGTTTACCCTTGGCCTGAGGAGCTCAGATGTCAGATTTGATTTGACATATGTAGCCACTCCTCCACCTCTAGTACCCCTATCAGCTCTGTACAGAACATAGTTGTCAAGTTCAACTTCATTGTCAGAGATTGCACTATGCAACCATGTCTCAGACACAGTAATTACACTGGGATTATTGTAGACAAGCCAAGCTCTAAGTAGATCGATTTTGGGGTACAGACTCCTTATATTCAGGTGAATAACATTTAAACCTTTAGAAGTATTCATCATACCAGAGTTGTATTAAAAGAAGAAAAAAAAAGAAACAAAAACAACAGGATATATAATCTTGTGCAAGGAGGAACAATGGATAATGAGCAGGGAGCAGGAGAGCGACATACATTCAAGTAGACACACACAACATAACATAAATACATAACACAAAACTAAATCCCAGCATGTCCCAGCAGTACCTGGCATGTCTATGGGAATTCACTATAAACTCAAAGCTCTGTCTGTATTCTTAGAGAAAGAAAAAGAAAAGAAAGTTTGTAGCCTGAAATTTACAGGCGGCATCAAAGACTTTAAATCTTTCATTCTGATAAATCTCTACTATGAATTAGTCACGGTATTAACGTGACGTACGCACGTAGGCGCTACCGGAAGTGACGCATTTACGCTACAGCATTCAGAATGTAAACACAACAGCATGTAACATTAATGAAGCCAGAAAGAAAAAGAAAAAGAAAAGAAAATTTGTAGCCTGATAGTAAGAGGATTGTGTTTCCCCCCGGTTCCCTGGGACTTCTTCATCCTCCTATCAGACATGTTGTTGCACTACTTTTGTGTCTTTGTGTGGTAGGGATGCGATGTAACCCTTACCTTGATTGCTGAGTTGTGCTATGGCTGCTGGAGAAACTTTATTTTCCTAAAAGAAAAGATTGTTTGGTCGCTGTCGTGTGTGCTTAGCAAGGCCTGTGGCCGATACTAATCGAGAATTATGTATTCTCTCATTATGAAAAACGGCGTTCCTCTGTAGAGTGTTTTTGCCATTTTTTGTAGGTAATGATGGGTTGTGTGTGTCATGTGCCCTACAACTGGGTTGGACTGGCCACAGAAGCACATGTGTATGTTGGACCGGGGCTCTTAGAGAGCCCTCTCTATTCTGTGTTTTTTCCTTAGTAAAAATCAGATAGCAGGTTAGCTCATGCGCTGTGTGAAGCTGTCAATCGCTTCATAGAGCTGACTATGACTGTGTCATATTCTCTTTTTGTCATTACATCGTATCATGGGTGTGGGGTCGTAAAGGGGTGAACTGGTAACCTTTCCTCTCCCCCTTGTTTCTGTTGGTCAGGGGTACACCCCCTGTCCTTCAAGGTTCCTGTCACGTTGCGGTTCGGCACGTTACAGGGTGGGGGGGGGGTAGGGAGTTTCCTGGTCCCACGGCCTGGAATACTGGGCGTGTGCACCGCAGAAATCCCCCCGCCATAGAGTACGTCACCGTGCGCGTCTCTGTTGGTAGGACTTCCGTGGGCTATTCTGTCCATGTGATGGATCTGTTTTCGGGGGGTGGTCAGGGCTCCTCCTCACCAAGCGCCTATTCGGGCCTTCTGTGAGTTCGGACTCCTCCTTCCATGTGAGGGAGCCTCCATCAGAGTACAGAGCCTCCTCCTCAGATTGTCAAAAGTGAGTGGACCCTCTAGAAGGTGTCCTATTCTATTGTGTATGTATTCAATTCAATTCGATTATTAAGTGTGTATGGGTTCAGTGCCTCTTCCCCGGAGAGCCCTAAAACCAATTTTTTACATGGCTCAAGGTGCAATATATTCTTTTCAATCTGTACAGCTCGCGTGGGAAGTCCCTCTGGGGATTCCCGTCTCCTTCCTATGGGAGGGTGGTGGGATGTAAGAATGTGAAAATTTTTTACCCCCGGCTGTGTAGACTGGGATACATACTGTTGGTGCTTCCTTCTTTTCTATTCAAAAAGTGTTGGAGTTAGGAAGCATCACACCCCTCTTGTCGTTCCCCTGGGCTCCTTGGGGATTCAATGACAGGTCTAAATAGCCTGTTCATTGATGGGGGTGTGTCCCGACGCACGTATAGTGCTAGCTCGCTGTAAACAGGCGACTGACTGGCACGCCTTGGTTGCTTGAGGTTAAAACACCGTTTTTATAGAGCGACTGAGATGGAGGTTTTTCCTCTTCCGACGACCACATTCCACGACCTGGGTTGGTTGTCGACGGATTCTCGTTCATGTCTGGGGGATGATGACGGAATGGATCTGAACATATGTAGAGGGGTCTCACGCCCTGGGGGTGGGCCACCGGGCGCGGTTCGCCCGAACGTCTGGGTGGCGCCTTCTTTTCATGTTAAGATCAACACGCATATCTGCCCTTTCTCCTGGTAGGTGTCGGCGTGGTTAGGGCACGGGACTGGTTCTGGTCACGCTGGTCCGGATCAGTTGAACCCGTTGTCCGCCGGGGATGCAGATCTGCTGTTCTGGTACCCTGAGGGACTTGGGCTTTTTTCAGGGGGAAAAATGCCAGGTCGGTCCGGGTGTCACAGGGTTAAGCACTATGGAGACCCTGGTTGGGTACGTTTTTACTAGGCACTGTCGTAATGGCTTACGGCCATGCCAACCTGTACACGCTCGATCTCGTCGGATCTCGGCCGCTACACAGGTTGGTCCTGGTTAGTACTTGGTTGGGAGACCGCCTGGGAATACCAAGTACGGTGTGCTTAGGGGCTGGTTCTCCATTGTTTTTCGCTCCTCTCTCACGCATGGCAGAGAGGGGCCTGTTGGGGTGGTCTTTGACCTCCTCTGGTGACCCTGTGCTTCCCGTATCGCCAGGCCCGGTCCGAAGTAATGTTTCGTCGACCCGTAGGCCTGGGTTAACCCTTGTTGAAAACTGAAACACTTGTACTGCAGTATAGCCGGTGTATACCCGCAGGTGTGTTTTGGAGTTTTTTCTTGAGGGGTTATAGGAACAACCACCGCATTGGGTGACACCAAGGTGGTTGATTCCCTGGTGTGTTGGAGCAGTGTCAACTCCCGGGTTCACCGTTTGAGGGTGCCCCTGCACGTTCATGACGTCTGCCAATCGTGTCGGCCTTCTCTGCCTCAACCCCTCTGGGTGGGGGTTTTTAAATGGAGGCTTGGTCATGCAACACCGCCAGCTTACGCTCCTTCCGCCGGGGCGGCTGTGTTCAGCTGTCCCCTCTGGTGCCTGTCTCGTCCGCAGTCTCCAGGCTAGGGTTAATAGCCTGTTGCCTGGTTTTTCCCCGGTGCGCTGCCTGCTTCCGTTGGTTAACCTTTTTTGTGTGCTTGCGGCCGTGCTGACTGCCTGTTCTGCAGGGTCAGTGTGCCAGGCGGTGTACTATTGGGGGGACAGGGCCCGCTCGCTGAGGGGCCTTTGTCCGAATACGCTGGCGATGTGGGGGGCGGGGTCACTAAGTGCCCACCTGGTGGGGTCTTGATGCTGGCATCATGGACTTCTCCAGGCCCCCGTTCCAGGGGGTCCAGTCCCTTTGGCGGGTCTGGGTCTTCCTTCGCGCTCCGCTGCTACGGCCTTGCCACGGGGTTGGGTTTACCCTTGACCCCGTGATTCTGGGGGCAGTAACGAGGTTTATCCCTCCGTTCGTTCCCGGGTGGCATGCGGGTTGTGCGTGTGTGTAGTCGTGGGGTCAAGCCACGGTCTGCTCACCCTGTGCGTTGAGTTGCTTGAGTGCCTCTTCGCACGGTCGGGTCCGTCGCCCTCCCGTGAAGCCACCAATAGGGGGGGTGCCCTCCATTAGGGTGGGTCGGGGGGGCTCGGACCTCCCTGGTCTGATGGTTGTGGGGGGCCTCTGCAGGGTACATTTGTCGAGCTTCTAGCTCCCGCTCAGCTCCTATTATGCAATGAAACGCTGAGCGTGAGCTAAGTGTGAAACAGAACGTTAGGTTATGACTATAACCAAGTTCTGTTAACACTTAGTGAACGCTCAGCGTTTAGACGCCGCTGCAGGCCCTTGATCTTTCATTGTGATGAAATTTGTTGGGAAGGAGATGAGTGTGTGGCACCATCCCTGCTTATATAGATAAGCGGATGGGGGTGTGGCCAGATGAATGCTGGCATTTAAAGGTACACTGTGAAATTATTCAGTGTATATATACTGAAGCGAGATATATGCAATGAAACGCTGAGCGTTCACTAAGTGTTAACAGAACTTGGTTATAGTCATAACCTAACGTTAAATACAGTGGTAGTCTGTTCCAGTTCTAAGCATTGGTTTTAGGTAACAGTAACATGAAGTGTTTCATAAAACATGTCTCATATAATAATGATGTTTATCATCTGTGTTATCTGTGTACAGTGTGTATAAGTATGTAGGTTCTCCAAAGGTACAAATGTTTCTTATATATTGGATGAGGCTGTATGTCAGTCTCTCTTCTACCCTCATCCATGACAGCCTGGCCTGCATCCCTTCCACACTGTCCCTCATTAAACAGTGAAGAGCAAGATGTGCAGCTCTATTCTGAGTGAGCTGGATCTAATTGAGCTCTTGTTTTAAAGCACATGTGTGTGTGTGTGTGTGTGTGTGTGTGTGTGTGTGTGTGTGTGTGTGTGTGTGTGTGTGTGTGTGTGTGTGTGTGTGTGTGTGTGTGTGTGTGTGTGTGTGTGTGTGTGTGTGTGTGTGTGTGTGTGTGTGTGTGTGTGTGTGTGTGTGTGTGTGTGTGTGTGTGTGTGTGTCGGTAGTTCCTTGGGGCTCATACTTTGATCATGCCCTGGCCTGGGAGCAAAGGATAGATGACCCTAACATCATGATCGTGACCTTTGAAGAGCTAAAACAGGTAGTCCTGTTAATCACAATTAAGTTATAACAAAGGGTTTATTTTGCTTAGCTGTCTCTTGTCACATGATTGATTTCTCAAATTAGATCAGAATCTATTTTACCCTGAAGAACCGATCCTAACCTTACATCCAACATCCAAAGTGTATCGATGGCTGAAATTATATGAACGATATGAAATGAAACGCTATTTCTGGATACCCCAATACTGCTTTTTGGAAATTTTGCAGATAGGAGGTTTTGCGTTTCAGCCATCGATATTGGAAATTCTGTTTTAATCTAGTATTTTAATAAAATTTTAGGCCAAACAACAATATGCAAAATCTCTTTTATGAATCCATTTGAACAACAAACCATCGCTCACTTGTTACCCACAGGACCTGACAGAGGGGGTGCGTCAGATCTCAAGGTTCTTTGGTTTCAGCCTGACTGAGGCCCAGATCCAGAACATCTCAGAGGAGAGCACCTTCACAGCCATGAAAGAGAGATCCTTCGAATCCAAAGGCATAAGCAACATAATCTTCAGAAAAGGTGTGATATTTTAATTGATCTGTGTGTGTGTGTGTGTGTGTGTTTGTGTGTGTGTGTGTGTGTGTGTGTGTGTGTGTGTGTGTGTGTGTGTGTGTGTGTGTGTGTGTGTGTGTGTGTGTGTGTGTGTGTGTGTGTGTGTGTGTGTGTGTGTGTGTGTGTGTGTGTGTGTGTGTGTGTGCGTGCGTGCGTGCGTGCGTGCGTGCGTGCGTGCGTGCGTGCGTGCGTGCGTGCGTGCGTGCGTGCGTGCGTGCGTGCGTGCGTGCGTGCGTGCGTGCGTGCGTGTGTGTCTTCACAACTGTCTGTATTTCGATCTTAACGATTCATAAGAGGGAGTTACCCTACAGAAGAATGTAAGATAATGAACGTTTATATGTAGCACATTTCATACACAGAGGCAATAAAAAATTTGTTACATGAGGAATAAAATAAATAAAGCATCAAATTAAAAGAAATTGCATAAAGGTGCAATTTTCAGTAGGCAATCACAACTAAATCATAACTAAATCACAACTCAAATGTAAGCAAAGGCAAAGGTGAACATAGTCATCTGGAAGCTTGTTCCAACTATGTTTTGCATAACAACTAAACTCTGCTTTACCGTGTTTGGAACAGTAAAGCAGAACGGTCCCAGAGTACCTAAGAGGTTGAGATGGTTGATCTGATAAAAGCAAGTCAAAGGTATATTTTGGCCCTAAACCACTGAGTGATTTCTAGATGAGCAGCAGTATTTTCAGGTCAATTCTATGACACATTGGAAGCCAGTGTAGAGACCTGAGCATTGGTGTCATGTGAATGAATGAATGAATGAATAAATGAATTAATTAATGAAAACTTTATTTAACAGATTGCAGAATGGGTACAATACAGTACGGCTCAATATACACAATTGTTAAGGGGATGCAGACCAGAGAAAGACTTTCGTCTTGTTTACATCAGGGTCCCCCATTTTCAATTCATAATGAATTGTAAGTAAGGGTGAACTTGCACCGTGCAATCCATTCTTTGTGGATCTAGCCCTATAGACTTTATTCATTTGACACACGTGTGAGATGCTATTTATTTTGCTTAGCTGTCCCTTGTCATATGATTGATTTCTTCAATTTTATCAGAATTTGACCATGAAGAACGTAAGGTTATGTATATAACCTAGTTATATGAGTACTGGCTAAGCGTCCCGCTCTTAAGCCTATCGAGATATACCTCATCTCATGTACCTATTGGACTCCATCAACGAAAAAAACAAGTACACCTACACCTGCCGGGTCCCGCCCTTATGGAGGCGTAGCCTATAAGACAGTAGGCATGGTCACCAAACACTCTTCCTCGCCAAAAATCCCGTTTCCAGTAAAAGATCCCTCAAAAGGGAACTCAGGGCCGCTTAAGAGCGGGACGCTTAGCCAGTACTCATATAACTAGGTTATATACATAACCTTACGTTATATTATCGTACTTGGCCATCGCGTCCCGCTCTTAAGCCTATCGAGATATGGGTTAGAGCGGACGCGAGGCCCGACAGATGCACCCCTTGAGGACCCGTAAGCCCACATCAAGGGGTTTGGGGAGCCCCGTCACCCCATCCTTCCTAATGAAGGGGGGGCGCAGTCAACTCCACCTGAGTGCGAGCAAGAGGGAACTAGAACCCCTTGAACACACAGCACAGGCGGAACCACGTGTGACCTAACACACTGTGGCCCATACCCACACACTCCTGCTACCCTACCAAAGGACAGGAAGCAGGAAAGGCCACAGACCCCAGAACCGCCTGGGAGACAGAACCCCCGGTCATGTCCATGAGGTAAAACCTTACAAAGGGGCCCGGGGAGGACCATGAAGCTGCAGCACAGATGTCCTCCACCGAGGCCCCACCCAGGAGAGCGGCAGAGGCAGCCACCCCACGAGTGGAGTGCGCCCTGACGCCCCCAGGGGGATCCTGCCCAGCCAACGTGTAGCAGAGGGCAATGCCCTCGCACAACCAATGGGACAGGCGCTGTTTCGACAGTGCCTTACCGGCACGAGAACCACCGTGACAGACAAAAAGCTGATCGTAACCCTGAAGTCCTGAGTACGGCTGAGGTAAATTCCCAAAGCACGGACCGGACATGACAGGTGAAGGCCCGCATCTAACTCACTAGTGTGAGGAGGAGGACGAAACGCCTGAACCACAATATCCCGGGAGCGGAAGGAACTCCGGATATTTTTAGGCATGAAAGCAGGATTAGGTCGCAGAGTGGCACCGCAATCGGCCCGAAAAGACAGGCACTCTGGACGTACCGAAAGAGCACAGAGCTCACTCACGCGTTTAGCGGAGGTGACAGCCAGCAGGAATGCGGTCTTGAAAGACAGCTGTCCCAACGGCGCCTGCTCGAGCGGCTCAAACGGGGCCAAGGACAACCGACCGAGGACCAATTGAAGATCCCAAGTCGGAGCCAAAGAGCGTTGCACCGGCTTAACGCGTTGAGCGCCAAGCAGGAAACGCTTCACAAGAGGGTGGCTGAACAAGACATTCCCCTCAAACCCCTCATGATAGGAGGATATAGCCGCCGCATATACCCTCACCGTCGAAGCCGACAGTCTACCAAGGAGAGACTGGAGATAACCCAGGACAGCATCCAGGGGGCAGGAGACTGGGTCCCGGCCCCCCGCCTTACACCACTCTTGGAACATACGCCATCTGCCCGCGTAAAGCGCGACAGTGGAGGGAGCATGGGCATTCCGGATGGTATCAACCAGAGAAGGGTCCATCCTCTCCAGACTTACCTTCCCACCAGCCACACCAACAGGCGTTGGCCCAACATCGGGTACTGGAACAGTGACCCGTTGTGCTGCGAGAGGGCCGTCGCCGAACAAGGAATTACCCGAGGAGGAGCGACCAGAAGCTGGATCAAGACCGGGAACCACACTGCCGTGCCCCGGTCCGGCGTGACCAGGATCACCGTCCTGCGCTCCCTCCGTATCCGCTCCAACAGCTGACCCAACAGCTGTACAGGAGGAAAGGCGTACAGAAGACCGGGCAGCCATGGAAAGGTTGAGAAGGCATCCACCCCCAAGGGGGGATGATCTGCTCAACTGACCGAGAACCACAAGGGGCACTTGTGAGAGCGTCGGCTCGCAAACAGATCTACCGAGGCCTCCCCGAACCGATCCCAGATCTGTCTGACTATGTCGGGGCGGAGTTCCCACTCGTCGTAACGAGGACCGCCCCGAGACATCATATCCGCGCCCATATTCTCTGCATCAGGGATGTGGAGCGCCCTCAGACTGCGCAGCCTGCAAGATGCCCATAGCCAAAGTTCGACCGCCGCCCGGAGCAGGCGGATGGAACGAGTCCCACCCTGCCTGTTGATATACGCCGCTGCCGTCATACTGTCTGTCCTGACCAAAACGTGCTCGCCTACCAAGTTTCAAGTTCAAGTTTCAAGTTTCTTTAATAGTTGCCACCAGGTGGTCGAACCGTTTGAGGACCAGGAGGACCGCCTTCAATTCCAACACATTGATGTGCGGGGGAGACGGGCCAGCATGAACCTCCGTCCAGCTGCCCCCCACTGCGTGGGTCCGACACGTCCCTCCCCAACCCGTGAGAGAGGCGTCGGTGAAGACCGTGACGTGTGAGCGCCTGCTGCACATGGGGACCCCAATGGTGAGGATACCCAGCCTTTTCCAATGGGCGAGATCTCCCCATATCGACAAAGGAACCGCCAACCGTTTCCATTTGTCCCTCACCGGATCTATTCTCATAGAGAAAAACCACCTCTGTATCCTCCTCATGAAGAGGAGGCCAAGAGGAACCACCGTGTGAGCAGATGCCATCATACCGAGCAGACGCATCACTTGCAGCGCCGTGACCGTCCCTCCCAGACGGAAACCCCCGAGCGCGCGATTGATAGACACCCGGCGCTGCTCCGAGAGGGTTACAATCATGGGCCTCGACCTCAACGTCAAGCCCAAGTACTCCACCTGTTGACTGGGAAGAGGTGTACTCTTCTTCCAATTCACAGCAAAACCCAGCCTGGTGAGGAATTCCACCACCAGCCTGGTATGAGACCTGGCAACCTCCTCCGAACGACTGAGGAGTAGAATGTCGTCGAGATAGAATAGAACCCGTATCCCCCGACGACGTAGAGGCTCCAGCGCAGTCGCCACGCACTTGGTGAATGTGCAGGGAGCCAGAGAATAGCCGAACGGCAGCCTCTGGTACTCGTACGCTATGCCCTGAAACAGGAACCGTAGGAACTTCCTGTGAGGAGGGAAAATCGGGATGTGAAAATACGCATCCTTCAGGTCTATGGAGGTGAACCAGTCTCCCCTTCTGACAGCAAGCAGAAGGAGTTTGACGGTCAACATCCTGAACGGTCTCACTACAATCAACCGATTGAACGCGGACAGATCCAGTATAGGTCTGACCCCCCCTGTTTTCTTGGGTATCAGAAAATAACGGGAGTAGACGCCTGACATCGCGTCCTCTCTCAGAACCACAACGACGGCCTGCTTCGCCAACAGAGATTGGATCTCGTCGGCCAGGGCTGTCACTGCTTCTGACCCTGACAATAGGGTCGGCACCAAACCTGAGAACGGAGGGTGGGGTTGTGCGAACTGCAAAACAAGCCCCTCCCTCAACATTCTCTCTATCCACCCCTCCAAACGGCATTCTTGTCGCCATATGTGAAAATAATCCCACAGCGCACCCGCCGTCAACTGACGCTGGGCCGCAAGGAACAGTAGATAGTTGGCCCGGTCCCTCCCGCTATGCGACGCACCCAAGGGGGGACCCCAACAGAAAGGGCCGGTTTGATACGGGAGAAGCTGTCATCAAACTGATTGACACACACCCCCCCCTGAACACCCCTCTAGCGCATGCTGAGGAGTTGTTCCGCAGCTAGACACGCAAGGCATGAGGACCCCATGGGCTCCTACATGCCGAAGCCCTGCAGTGATATTGCTACCACCCAAATCACGCTCGCCTCTTCTTTGCAGACCACTGCCGCTCTCACGGGAGTGGGAGGCATCAGCGTGATACCCCGCCTGGCGAAGGCGAGGCCGGGTTAACCCTTGCTATGCATTCAACAGAAGAGGCCTCGAGTCCCCCTGCTGACCACTGTAGCTAGTGGCAGCTGTAACACCAGGCTCATCCATCACACAACGTGTGGTGCAGGAGCCACGCGACAGCACAACATTCTCACGGACAGACCCAGGCTCAGCCATCAACTGGGTGTCAGCCCCTGTCCCCATGAGAAGTGAAGAATGGGGCCGCATGCGCTTCAAAGTAGGTTCGCGGCCCGCAGCCAAAGGAAAACGATCAGAGCCCCGCTTCCATGGGTAACAGAGAGAGGATTGAAGCCGAATTCACCCAAAATGGCCGATCCCTCGGCCGCCAAGGCTGTCGGCCTTGTGGAACCCTGTTGACTCTCCGCCCAGGGCACCACTGGCGGGGGAAACATGGCCGCCTGTCGAGGGCCTCGCCACAGTCGTTGACGAGACCGTGCTCCCACCTCTGGCTGCACAGCGTGAGGCGGCGTAGGACCCAGATCAACAACCGCCTGCGCCTCCACAGAACGACCAAAAAGTATTTCCGTGGAAAAAGGAGTCGTGAGGAGAGAAAACCTATCCTCTTCCCCAAGAGGAGAGTGCTCCAACCAAACATGCCTAACAACAAACGTTGATAGCATCCTAATCCTCCCCGCAGTTATAGCTTGCGACTGAGTCAAGATCGCTATAACACCACAAACATGCAACATGTTTACAATGTCGGCTGGACCCATAGCCCTACTACCCGACGCCAATGTGGATAGGAAACTAGCCAGCTGAGCCATAACACTGGCCGCCGCTACAAACCATCCTGCAGCAGTATACCACTCATCCGTCCATACTGCCACCCTCCGAGCCGATTCGCTCTCAAGCATCGGCCGGGTGGGACATCGTTCATCCCCGCCGGGGCACAGGAACAAAGCTACCTGGCTACGTAGCCATGGTACACCCGGCCTGCACCCTGTTGTTAGCCCGTTTACCCGTAAAAAAGGTAAATAGGACTCAGCGAAACCCCCCACATTAGCAACCGACTGACCTTCATCAATGAAGCGGGCAAGAGGAGGGAAAAGCGGCAATGTCCCGCGGCGGGGATTATTAGAACAACAACCCATTTCAGCATCAACATTAGCATTAGCAGTAGCATTAGTAGCATTTGAGTTAGCAGCGTGCTCCAGGATCGCCAGGAAATCGCCCACTGCAGTGGAACGTTCACCAAGCCACCCCGGCCCTGGCGCCGAAACATACTCCACAGCATTACCAATACCAACATTAATGCCTGATGACACAGGGCCTACCTTTGTACAAGCCGGCTCGATAGCCAAACCTTGTACGCTGCCCCTTGGTCTGCTGCCGTCAGACGAGGAAACATCAACACAGGCCTGACGTGTCGCTGAAACATGCCTCGAAGATGCCAGGGGTAAGCAAACCTCCGGTAAGCATTCAACATTACGCAATTTCTCTAATATTTTCATAACAACTAGTTTACATAAGGTGCACTGCAACCGTTATGATGGAAACGAAAATAGGGGAAGAGTGTTTGGTGACCATGCCTACTGTCTTATAGGCTACACCTCCATAGGGGCGGGACCCGGCAGGTGTAGGTGTACTTGTTTTTTTCGTTGATGGAGTACAATAGGTACATGAGATGAGGTATATCTCGATAGGCTTAAGAGCGGGACGCGATGGCCAAGTACGATAATATAACTGCATAGCCCCCTCCCTGCTCAGGGCAATGACATGTCACACAGCAGCAGCAGTAGTTCCTCAGACCAAGAAACATATAAGTCCGTTTTAGGTTTTCAGAGGAACAATGTTTTCAAACTTTATTATCTAAAGATGGTAAGTTAGAGTGTTCTGTTCACTCATAGTTAAAGACAGTCGAGGTTGAGTAGTTTCTTGTGATATATCACATTCACACTCCAAGTGAACCTGTCAAGCCCTAGCCCTAGTTTCTGAAAATCCGCCTAAAAATACATACCTAAGTAAATGGAAGATTGCTCCACTTCTACAAGGACCATTTGCATGTTCTTGGTATCTAGGGACATCTATGGATCTCAGGGAATGTATTCCCAATGTCAGAAATATTGTGTCTGTTACTAGGCTTGAGTAAATTGTGATGAAACAAAGGAGAATATAAATTATGATTTTTCTTTGCATCTTTGACAGTGAATAACATCATGCTAAAAATGACCAGACATGAAAGACTGCCACTGAGCTCGTTCAGCACCTTCTTGAGATCACATGGACAAAAAGTCTAAGGAAATTAATAAAGGGAAGATGATTAAACAGAAGGTTCTGTAGATACAGTATTGAATTCTGCCATCCGGACACATGCAATTTGAAATATTATTATAGAATATAGAATATCAGGCCTATAAATTACCTTATAGCCAACTTGCACATCTATGGATCGAGCCAAATCTACTCTTTCCAATGCCAGAGTTCAATTTGGATTTAGTATAACCAGGCATGCCGAGAATGAAATCAACTGTATGTACAGTTCCATTCTTATAATGGATATGGCTCCGCCATTTTGGATCGGATTGCAACAGGGATTGTTGCTAAATGTTCACAGAAGGTAGACACACTAACTGCACTCCAATCTATGCCAATAACGTTGAGTTTTGTGGTAGATAATCCCGAGATATAAGAGAAATAAAACATAATAATCAGGAAGTCATTTGCTTGCAGGAAGCTGGAATCGGCTGGGAAAGGTAGTTTTTCTAAATTTCAACGCTTATTGAGAGCGCTGGATGCCCTCTCCTCATATGACTACAAAACTTTTAGCAACGCTAATTCAAAATGGCGGATATTTGCTAAATTATAAAGACATTCCATCAACTAAAATCTCATTAATAACGGTGCGGCCGGGTGGCGCAGCGGGCAAGTTGCTCGTCACCAACGCAGGATACTCTGGTATCGAGCCCAGCTCTCTGCGTTGCTTCCGGCTTGGCCGGCCGTCATACTAACACAATTGGCAGTGTTAGGGTGGGAAAGCCGGTGGGTGGGGATTTGACGTTGTGGACAGCAACTCCTACAGGTCGGTTGGGTGACGCCTGCACAGTAGAGTCAGGAAGTATCGGGGGCAGCGTGAGCCTCCCACGCGTTACTCCTCGCCACTGAGAGACCGCGCTGTCTGGTGAAAAGATGCGACAGGCTGCCTCCTTGTGTACCGGAGGAGACACGTGATGCAAGGCTTCTATCCTCACTACAGCCGACCAGTGGGAGGCATAGTCTAGCAACGTTCAAGACAGGGGAGGGGTGAATTGGCAATACAAGGATTGGGATGGGAGGAAAAATGGAAAAATAAGGAGAAAAAGTGGATTTAAAAAAAAAAATCTCACTAATAACGGGTTAAATAGTTTAACTTCACAACTGCAAATGCATGGGCTGTCCCAATAATTGAAAAACAGCAAACCATAGAACACCCTCCATTTCTACTGCAGTGGCCCCTATTGTACCATAGAACACACTACATTTCTACTGTAATAATTTGATATATTATATATATATTTAACGGGGCACTTCGCCGTTAAAGAACACATCTGTTCGGCCAACATTGAACTATTGGCACTGAGTCTGCGACCATATATTTACCACAAGAGATAACACATGTGCTGGCTCTGACTGTGTACATTCCACCGAGCGAGGTGGCAGCGCAGGCGAGTGACGTCATACACTCCACATTTATGGTTTTGCAGGTGACATACTGGGTAAAGTTTGTCAGGGTCTTATTTATTTTTATCAATGGGGACTTTAACCATGTCAGACTAAATAAGACCCTGACAAACTTTACCCAGTATGTCACCTGCAAAACCATCATGTTAAACCCAGATTCGGTTCAAACAAGGGACTAAACACATTTTGCAATTATGCCACATCAATGTGGAACGCCCTACCCAAAGCTGTAAAGGAATGTGAATCCCTACCCACATTCAAAACCGCTCTTAAAGAGCACCTACGGGAGGCTGAAATTCGAAACTGGCCACCGTAAATGTCCAAACCCCCCCACCCCCACCCCCTCCTAATAGACAGTCTCCTCCCCATCGCATGTATATATTCTCTCCCCGCCGTATGTATATACTCTGTCAGGATATATGGGTAACAGTACTGTATATTTGCATATCGTATATGTCACAAATGTAACAGTACTAAATACCTGTATGTCATATATGTCCCTATGCCATAAATGTCATGTATGTTGTGTATGTCATAAATGTCACTATGAATTGAAAATGGGGGACCCTGATGTAAACAAGACAAACGTCTTTCTCTGGTCTGCATCCCCTTAACAATTGTGTGTATTGAGCCGTACTGTATTGTACCCATTCTGCAATCTGTTAAATAAAGTTTTCATTAATTCATTCATTCATTCATTAATTCATGCCACATCAATGTGGAAAGCCCTACCCACAGCTGTAAAGGAATGTGAATCACTACCCACTTTTAAAACCACTCTCAAGGAGCACCTACGGGAGACTGCAATGCTTGTTTGTACTACCTGTACCTCTCTCCCCCTCCCCCATGCTGCTATGATGCCTGAATTTCCCCAAGGGGATCAATAAAGGAATATCTTATCTTATCTTATAATGGCCCCTACCATAGAACACCCTCCATTCTACTGCAGTGGCCCCTACCATAGAATACCCTACATTTCTACTGCAGTGGCCCCTACCATAGAACAACCCTCCATTTCTACTGCAGTGGCCCCTACCATAGAACAACTCTCCATTTCTACTGCAGCGGCCTTATACCACATTGCAATAACGCTTAACGTTTCTCCTAAATGACCGCTTTCTTTGAGACCATTCCTTGTGCCCTCCTCAATAAACAAATAAAAATAAAATTTTCCAAACTATTTAACTTGGATCTGAACAACAGCGGCAGTTGTAAATCACAGTGGGACTTCTACAATGGCTACTGTGTGTAGTGTACGCAGGATTTGTTTGCACGGCTGAGTGTGTGTGTGTGATCTGGAATTACTCTTTGGCCTTCGTGGAAACAGCCAGCTAAGGATAACGATCAGAGGTCATCTCCTATAGGTTGACTGCATCACCCATCGGTGAACCCCCGCTCCCCTCGCCACGTGTCCTCACAACCAGCGGTTATCTATGGGTTTCTGTCAATCATTGTTAAGGTGTGGTATACAGTGTCATGGCCGTGGTCGACCCTGGCTAAACACACACACTTGTGCTGAGCTGGCGGTTTTGAGTCAGCAACGCTGTTTACTGCCCATGTAGAGTAAGTAACGTAATGACTATACGTATAGTAGTAGGTCACCTTCAGGTGACCTTATGTAACGAAAGGTTATCCTATAACCTAGTTATATGAATACTGGCAGAGCGTCTTGCTCTTTGCCATTATGAGATAACTCTTATCTCCTAGCACCTACTGTGCTCATGAACAAACAATTTTCACTCATGCACGTGACCAGGCCACGCCCCCGCGTCCTGCTATAAGACGCCGGACATGGTCACACTCTACCTTCCTCGGAAAAAAGTTTCCAACACTGAAAACCCAACCAAGGGACCTCAGGGCGATAAGAGCGAGACGCTCTGCCAGTATTCATATAACTAGGTTATAGGATAACCTTTCGTTATATTATCATACTGGTCATCGCGTCTCGCTCTTTGCCATAATGAGATATGGGACAGAGCAGACGCGTGACCTGACAAGTGTACCCCCTGAGGGCCCGTAAGCCCCACTACCAGGGAGGAGGGGAGTCCCGTCCACCCACCCGTCCTAATGAAGGGGGGGAGGCAGTCAACTCCACCAAAGTGTGGAAAAAATGGGGAACCAAAGACCCCTGAAAACGCACAGTACAAGCGGAACCACGCGTGACACAGCACCCCGTGGCACACACCCACACACCCCTGCTAGCTGACATCACATTGGGTGACTGGGTGAAAATGTAAATGTGACAAAAGCTCCCCCACTGAACACCTCCCTGGCATGGATTGCTGAGGAACTGTTCTACAGCTGGACATGCAAGTCGTGAGGTCCCCACACTGCCCGATAGGGTGGGTTCCTACACACCGTAGCCCTGCAGTGATATTACTACCACCCAAATCACACGCGCCTGACTGACCACCGCCGGTCTTCCGGCCGTGGGAGGCACTAACGTGATACCCGGCCTGGCGAGGGCGGGGCTGGGGAAACTCGCGCTGCGACCCCCTGGGCCTCGAGTTCCCCCGCTGACAACCTTCGTCGTTGACAGACACAACACCAGGCTCACCAAACACAGATGCAGAACGTGTGGCGTGGGAGCCGCTTGACAGCACAGCATTCTCACGGACAGACCCAGGCCTAGCCAGCAACTGGGTGTCAGCCCCTGTCCCCATAAGAAGCGAAACGTGGCGCCGCTCGTGCTTCACTGAAGGCACGCGGCCCGCAGCCAAAGGGAACAAATCAGAGCCCGTATCCCGCTGGTGTTGGGGGGGGAGTGACCGGAGAGCGAGCTAGACATAGCTAGACGGCAACGTTTTTTTAGGGCGTGCTCATCTAATGTAGCCGATCCTTCGGCCGCCAAGGCTGTCGGCCTTGTGATCACCTGTTGTCTTTGTGTCCAGGGTACCTAAGGCGGGAGAAACATGGCCGCTGGTTGGGGGCCTAGCCACAGCCGCTGGCGAGGCCGCGCCCTCACCTCTGGCTGCGTGGTGTGAGGCGGTGTGGGGCCTAGGTCAAATACCGCCCACGCTCCTGCGGAAGACCAATTCCCTCCGCGGAGAGGGGAGCCCTGAGGAGGGAAAAACCTTCTCTCCTCCTCAAGGGGAGACTGATCCAACCAAAGATGTCTGTAAACAAGCGTTGACAGCATCCTAGCCCTCCCTGCGGTTATAGCTTGCAGCTAGGTCAAAAGCTAATAACCTCAAAACCTTGCACAGTGTTTCGCCGTCGACTGGCCCTAAGGCCCCACCACCCGACATCATTTTTGACAGAAAAAACAGCAATTCGAACAATGTTGCTAGTCGCTGCTAATTCTATACCGCGGCGGTATAGGCTTTAACAGCCCACCAGCCACCTGCCGGGCCGACTCGCCTCATGGCATCGGCCGAGAGGGACACCGTTCCACCATGTCAGAGGCAAAGGACTGATGCCACCTGCTTCACAAGCACGGAGCACCAGTGGTGGCTGCAGACAAAAGACTACTACTAGTGAAGCACTGCCTCACCAGTAGGCATGCAGCAACCTCCACTATGGTGTTCACCCATGAAGGGGTAAATGAATAAATTAACGAAAACTCCACCAACACACTGCAGAATGGGATAGCTCATACACACAATTGTTAAGGGGATGCAGACCAGAGAAAACACCAGTCCCGCACACAATTCATAGATTCACAAAAAGCACACCAGCCCTGAGCCTCAGCCCATCCACCCATGAAAATGGTAAACAAGCCCCCGTCAAAACCCCCAACATTAGACACCGATTGACCGTCAGCATGAATGGTTAAGAGGAGGCGGGAGAAACATGGCCACTGGTTGGGGGCCTCGCCACAGCCGCTGGCGAGGCCGCGCCCTCACCTCTGGCTGCGTGGTGTGAGGCGGTGTGGGGCCTAGGTCAAATACCGCCCACGCTCCTGCGGAAGACCAATTCCCTCCGCGGAGAGGGGAGCCCTGAGGAGGGAAAAACCTTCCCTCCTCCTCAAGGGGAGACTGATCCAACCAAAGATGTCTGTAAACAAGCGTTGACAGCATCCTAGCCCTCCCTGCGGTTATAGCTTGCAGCTAGGTCAAAAGCTAATAACCTCAAAACCTTGCACAGTGTTTCGCCGTCGGCTGGCCCTAAGGCCCCACCACCCGACATCATTTTTGACAGAAAAAACAGCAATTCGAACAATGTTGCTAGTCGCTGCTAATTCTATACCGCGGCGGTATAGGCTTTAACAGCCCACCAGCCACCTGCCGGGCCGACTCGCCTCATGGCATCGGCCGAGAGGGACACCGTTCCACCATGTCAGAGGCAAAGGACTGATGTCACCTGCTTCACAAGCACGGAGCACCAGTGGTGGCTGCAGACAAAAGACTACTAGTGAAGCACTGCCTCACCAGTAGGCATGCAGCAACCTCCACTATGGTGTTCACCCATGAAGGGGTAAATGAACGAAAACTCCACCAACACACTGCAGAATGGGATAGCTCATACACACAATTGTTAAGGGGATGCAGACCAGAGAAAACACCAGTCCCGCACACAATTCATAGATTCACAAAAAGCACACCAGCCCTGAGCCTCAGCCCATCCACCCATGAAAATGGTAAACAAGCCCCCGTCAAAACCCCCAACATTAGACACCGATTGACCGTCAGCATGAATGGTTAAGAGGAGGGAAGACCTTTTAGTAAAGACAGCCCTCGGCGGGGAACAAAGAACGGAGACCCAGCATTGTAGCATTAGCATTAGCGCACTAGGATAGTTGGGAAAACACCCAAAACAGA
>NC_140173.1:106396889-106519389 GCF_963971535.1 Notolepis coatsorum | reverse complement strand
ATGGCATGTAATTATGAAGTAAAGCCAGGTTGCCTTGTCAACACGCACTTAACCCTAACAGTACCGAACACAACATAAACAAACCGCTAGCCATCGCTCACAGGTTCCTGGCACATGCTCAATACATATAAAACAACAAGTGGCATGTGCAAGTTGAGGTCATGATGTCAACGTTTTTCCAAAAGCTCGATCTCACCTGTCCACCTGTGTCAAATGTCCCTCTGGATAATAAAAGTATTTCTATTCTATTCTATTCTATTCTATTCTATTCTATTCTATTCTATTCTATTCTATTCTATTCTATTCTATTCCACGCGAATAGACGGAAAGCGGAGTTTTGGAAAATCTCCACCTTGGAAGGCGTTTTCCAAAAAGCTTAGTTTCCATGGTTGGTTTCGTGTTTCTACGTTTTTCTAAAATATCAATGTACGTGTGGACAGGGGGGCCTCATTCACCAGATCTCAATGAGCTATACTCGGGAACCGAGTCTTGTTTTGTTCTTTAGATGCCAGGCACCAACTTAGATCAGCGGTGTCACTAGCTCACTCACTTACTTCTTCTCTTGCTCACTCACTTACTTGTTCGCTTGCTCACTCACAGTTTGCTACTCGCCTAGTGGCTCACGGAGATAATCAACACAGTTACCGCAGTTAGCTTGGCATCTATGACAAAAAGTAGTTTTCTGGAAGACTGGTATCACATCCCTCCAAACACCTTATGAAGAAGCTTTAGGGTGGTGTTTCCTTTATTTTGGCAGATATCAGTATATTGTTATTATTATTGCAATGACTTCTGGTTCCACAATGTCATACCGTACTGTAGCCATTCACTGGCATTATTACCTACGATTATGAAACTGTAACTGTTGTAACTGTTGGAAAACAGAGGAATGCACTCAATGTCTTTCCCCACTTTGCTGTTACTTTCACGCATTTTACCGGGTAGATGACAGAAACAAGAGTTGCCTATATTGCCAGTCTCAACAGACCCATGCTGTAAATCCATGTTTTATGTTTCAACAATGGTGATATACTACCTCACATCACACTGCCGTATGACAAACATCAAGTTTGGTGCAAAGCAAACAAAGCAGTCACAAAATAGACTAACACATCACTTCCTGTTTATCGTGCATTTTTCTGAAATGTTATTGGATCTGGGGGTCATACTATCAATTAAATAATACATATTGATTTCATCAGTAGGATATCAGAAAGGAACAACACATTTCAAATGTCATCATGATCAGACAGGCTGCTGAGTCCATGTTTTTAGTTTTGTGTGAATAGCGCCACCATGAGACCAAATGATTCAAAATGACTCCTTGCTTACCCTGTTTACCATGCATTTATCATAAATCTGATTGGATCAGGCAGTCAACTATGTAAATAATACATTGGTCACTAGATGCCACACAGAAAATGCTGTGTGAATCAGGTGAACAGCTCAGGAGGAGTGGGGGGGAAAGAAATTGTTGTATCAACTAATGATACAATGTTCTATGTACTAGCGTTGTTATCAACGCAAACATATAGTCTTCTTAAGAACGGGTTGTCCAGACAAGCGCTCCTGATTTGTGGCAAGTCAATGGCTGCTTCATAAAAACTCTTGCTGTCATTCAAAAACACTGGAGTTATACAACAATTTAAGGTCGGAATCTGCGTTCTCCAAACTAATCTAACAAAAATGTCCGTTGATCGTATCTCATCTCTGGCAATGTGGATATAGCTTATTCTTCATCAATGGGGCAGCCCGTCCAAACGTCTTCTTCCGTCTTCTTACGCCTGTCTCACTGACTCCCTCGTCGTGCGAACCCACCATTTATAATGAAGCTAGGGCCGCCGGCTCGATGACATCATTTTCATAGCGACGTCACCTTTGCCGGTCCTATCAACATAAAGCCCTTGGCACATGTTTAACGCCCAATGAATTAGTGGATCTCCTCCAGAAAACGGTTACATTTACCACATCTTGTAATATAGGTCAAATCCACTTGAATTAATCTTTAATTTACTACAATATACCAATATCCATCTGGGTCTTGTTTTACATAACCTTATCATATCATTTAGAATCTTTTTGTCATAATATTACATATTTCAATATAAAACATTAGCAGTTTCGTCCCAGAATAAATCACAAAGTTCACATTCACTGACCTAAATTCAGTAAAGTCTTAAACCATGCTTTTCTAAATAATCGCCTTAATTTATTCAACTGGTTTGAGTTATTATCAATTCAATATATATATAAATTATCCTAAGTTAACCAGTTATATTGATAGACAACTCAATTATTTATACACAATAGATTAGCCCTTTAGTAAATTCACTCTTAATCTGGTACCGGTGACTTTAATCTATGCCAAGTTTAATATCAAAATGTTCTCTATATTGACCTGTGCATGCACAGTGATTTCAAACAAGCAATGTTACTTTCAATCAAAGGTGTCTTAGTTAGCTTATTAACCATATCCTTGTAAAAATACATTTAAAAAACCTCTTTTCATCACAAAATCTTAATCTTTCTTTATACTAGACTGTGACCAAGTTGACCGTGGGAACGCTTTGTCTTGATTTTCCCATCCTGGCCTAAAAACACCTCGGTGCCCGGGCCGCGTGTATGCTTTTACCAACCCAGTTGTGTTTCCGGGTTCCCGTGATTGGCCACTGACGCACACGCGTACACCCCCCTCGCTATGAGTGACGCCCCTCGCTATGAGTGAACAGCTGTTTCCGCGCTACACGACTGCCGTCTTGTTGACAGAGCTCTCATATTTGCGAATGCATAAACTATATCTTAAATTATGGCTATGTGTCTAATATGGCCGTCGCTTATCAATGACTTGTTTGCAGTCAACAACCATTAAGCCGTGTTGGGCAAGTTACTCAGGAAGTATAGGAGTTGCGAAAAGCAGGATGAGAGAGCGTAGATTTCAGTGTGTATCATTTAATCATTTAACATTTAACATTTGAAAGGCATACACACATTGGGGGATATCTTCGATGACTATGGTCTCTGCAGTCTTCGAGATATATCCAACAGATTTGACCTCACCAGTTCCACTTTTTTCTTCTATTTACAAATAAGAGCAGCTTTGAAGGCTCACAGAGTCCCATTATGTTCCACTTGAGCACCACAGGTTTCACAAATTCTTTTATGACAAGGAGGCGTCGAGAGGCTTCGTCTCTGACATGGGGTTGGGGGGGAAGAGCGAGCGCGAGCCCATGTATTGTATTTATTATTTAGTCATTTAGTCTACTTTCATTCTGATTTAATTACTGGACTGTCATTATTGTTATTATTATTTCTGTTATTGTCCTGTGATTCATAAAAAACAATCCGTAAAAATGAACCGATTAAAAAACAGCTGTTCACTCATAGCGAGGGGCGTCACTCATAGCGAGGGGGGCGTACGCGTGTGCGTCAGTGGCCAAGTGGCCAATCACGGGAACCCGGAAACACAACTGGGTTGGTAAAATCATACACGCGCCCGGGCCAGCTGGTCCCAGCTGGTCTCTGTGGTCTTTGAAGCACAGCCACGTGTGACCTCTTACTCAAGCAATTCAAATCACCTATTGTTCTAAAAGTAGTAACTTTAGTTGCCAGCCTGTTATTCTTATCTTCCCCCCTGTCTCTGTAAACACAGCTGTCTTGCATGTACTGTAAGTTAGCTGACTTCATGGCCTGCCAACAGTAATTATCAGGACTTGCCTTACCAGTTATCCTTGAGAAGTCAAACCCAATTCTTACTTGTTTTTGCCTTTTCAAGTGTAATTGGTTCAGCCAATTATACGTCAAAATCTAAATGGCAGAAAATCCTATATTATATTGCGGACTTCATAGATTGTCATGGCAACTGTGTTGTCCATCAGGAGCCGCATCTCTGGGTATAATTTGTGTGACTGTACGGGTTGGGGCACACTCATTTAAAAATGTAAAGTTTGGCCTGATGGTGGCACTAGAGGTCATGAGGTCGCCTAAAACAATAGGTTTCTTCCAGAAAATTTGATGGCAATCCAAACATTACATTTTGAGATATCTTGTTCACAGACAGAGATAGGAGGGTGAAAACATAACCTTCTTGGCGGAGGTAATAATAGCACAAAACCTTTATATGACAGCCTTAAAACACATAATCCGTTTTACAACGCAGCTTGTAATCTCTGTTTTATGAATAAATATGCTGCACATGTTTGTTGAATTAAACTGTTTTTGACACATTCTTGTTTGTTTTATTCTCATAGATTGAGTATTTACCCACACATAATATTACCTCTGTCAGTACCATAGCTGGGATAAACTTTCTTAAAATGTAATGACTTCAGGAAGTAAATTAATATCATATTGAGAATGAATTATCATATTACATGATTTCTGACTATACTGAAGTGAGGGACAGTTAACACAAACTCTTACTGTAGATTATGTTAGATTGGACTAGTTAATTTACAAGAGTAATTATAATGTTGTTGATAGTCCCTATTAGCTAGAGCAGTGGTTCTCAACCAGGAGTCAGGTACCCCCCGGGACCCAGGAGTCAGGTACCCTGCAGGAGTCAGGTACCCCCAGGGACCCAGGAGTCAGGTACCCTGCAGGAGTCAGGTACCCCCAGGGACCCAGGAGTCAGGTACTCCCAGGGACCCAGGAGTCAGGTACCTGCAGGGACCCAGGAGTCAGGTACTCCCAGGGACCCAGGAGTCAGGTACCCCCAGGGACCCAGGAGTCAGGTACTCCCAGGGACCCAGGAGTCAGGTACCCTGCAGGAGTCAGGTACTCCCAGGGACCCAGGAGTCAGGTACTCCCAGGGACCCAGGAGTCAGGTACCCTGCAGGAGTCAGGTACTCCCAGGGACCCAGGAGTCAGGTACTCCCAGGGACCCAGGAGTCAGGTACCCTGCAGGAGTCAGGTACTCCCAGGGACCCAGGAGTCAGGTACCCTGCAGGAGTCAGGTACTCCCAGGGACCCAGGAGTCAGGTACTCTGCAGGAGTCAGGTACTCCCAGGGACCCAGGAGTCCGGTACCCTGCAGGAGTCAGGTACTCCCAGGGACCCAGGAGTCAGGTACTCCCAGGGACCCAGGAGTCAGGTACCCCCAGGGACCCAGGAGTCAGGTACCCTGCAGGAGTCAGGTACCCCCAGGGACCCAGGAGTCAGGTACTCCCAGGGACCCAGGAGTCAGGTACCTGCAGGGACCCAGGAGTCAGGTACTCCCAGGGACCCAGGAGTCAGGTACCCCCAGGGACCCAGGAGTCAGGTACTCCCAGGGACCCAGGAGTCAGGTACCCTGCAGGAGTCAGGTACTCCCAGGGACCCAGGAGTCAGGTACTCCCAGGGACCCAGGAGTCAGGTACCCTGCAGGAGTCAGGTACTCCCAGGGACCCAGGAGTCAGGTACTCTGCAGGAGTCAGGTACTCCCAGGGACCCAGGAGTCAGGTACTCCCAGGGACCCAGGAGTCAGGTACTCCCAGGGACCCAGGAGTCAGGTACTCCCAGGGACCCAGGAGTCAGGTACCCTGCAGGAGTCAGGTACTCCCAGGGACCCAGGAGTCCGGTACCCTGCAGGAGTCAGGTACTCCCAGGGACCCAGGAGTCAGGTACCCTGCAGGAGGCAGGTACTCCCAGGGACCCAGGAGTCAGGTACTCCCAGGGACCCAGGAGTCAGGTACTCCCAGAGACCCCGGAGTCAGGTACTCTCAGAGACCCAGGAGTCAGCTACTCCCAGGGACCCAGGAGTGAGGTACCCGCAGGGACCCAGGAGTCAGGTACCCAGGAGTCAGGTACTCCCAGGGACCCAGGAGTCAGGTACCCGCAGGGACCCAGGAGTCAGGTACCCAGGAGTCAGGTACTCCCAGGGACCCAGGAGTCAGGTACCCGCAGGGACCCAGGAGGCAGGTACTCCCAGGGACCCAGGAGTCAGGTACCCAGGAGTCAGGTACTCCCAGGGACCCCCAGGGATTCTTAAGTTACGTTTATTTATAAAATCTTTACCCAGGTACAGTGCACATTAATCAACATCTTCAGTTTCCACACGATGTAAATGTGCCAGAATTAGCTAATGAGCTAGTTTTCATCTGTACTCCCTGCCTAACATGTATGTCTTTATGGTGTGGGAGGAAACCGGAGTACCAAGAGGAAACCCACGCAAACACAGGGAGAACATGCAAACTCCACACAGAAAGCCCCCCTGCTGGGGTTCGAACCCAGGACCTTCTTGCTGTGAGGCAGCAGTGCTAACCACTCTGCCACGGGCCTCAAAACGGAAATGGCTGGACCCCTCAGTCCAGTGAATGGGCCCGCCCCAAACCTGCCTAACCAATATCATATATTAACCAAACATTTATTGCTGGCCTCAATGGGCCCCCCCCCCCCTAGCACCTGGGCCCTGGAAAGTGTGAATTTGTACCTTACATGTATAAAAGCCTGATGGGGAAATAATCATTATTATACTCTGCTGTCAAACAGTTTACCCCGTTGACCAAGTTTGAGCAGCTTCAAAAGTCAGTTGAAGGAATGGCTCATTAGGAACACGCCAACATTATGGGAAATTTGCTTACTGTCTGCTCCAGAGTCAGACAAGAATTTGTGTTGAGCTAGACTAGCTTGCAGTTTAGCTTTCTACTGAATGCACAGAGAGGAAATTGGTATATATCTTCTTGTCTGACTCTGGAGAAGACGTTAAGCATAATGTTGGCGTGTTCCTTTAATGATTAGTAAGTAGGTAACTGTGTCTCATTATGACTCCTGTTAGGTGTTCTTTATCTGTAGTAGGGTATGTTCCACATCTCCCTCTCTTGGACTCTCAACACCTCGTCACTGGTCAAGAAGGCTCACCAGCATATCTTCTTCCTGAGGAAATATATACTGTATATATTTAAATGTACCGCATATACAGTATTTATCCATATCTGTCTGAATATACCTGCATATAATCCTTTCTATATACAGTACCTACTATGTACATACACCTGCATATAGCCCATATAACTCTGTATGATAGTGTACAATAATGCTGTATATATTGTAAATGGCTGCATTTATATAGCGCTTTTATCCAAAGCACTTTACAATTTGTTCCTCACATTTTACCCATTCACTCACACATTCACACACCTACGACAGAGGCAACCATGCAAGGTACCAACCTGCTCATCGGGAGCAATTAGGAGTTAAGTGTTTTGCTCAAGGACACTTCGACACGCTACCCAGAAGGAGCGGGAATCGAACCGGGAACCTCCGGATTACCAGACGAATGCTCGACCTCCTGAGCCACTGTCATCACTGTTGTATATATTTTTTTGTTCTTTATATACTTACCGTATATATATATTTATCCACATCTGTCTGTACATATGTACCTGCATATAATCCTTTTTACAGTACTATATCTGTACATATCCCCTACCTACTCTTACTATTATTGTTATGCTGTTGGCCAGTATGACTTACTACCATGTGTGTCTTTATACCTGTATCACTGTGCATAATAATACTACAACTCTGTACATACATCTGATTAGCACTATTACTCAGTAGTACTAATTTGTATATCTTATATCCAGTCTAATCACCTGTACATTGTATATTACTACTGCACTTTACTGTTACACTTTACATCCAACTCTGGTTGGATGCCAACCCTCTTTTCGTTGTACTGTACTTGTGCTTTATAATGACAATACTGTATTGTATTGTTATTGTGACGTACGTGGGTTGGTCATTATCATTATTATCGTATTTGTAACACTATGTAAACATCAGGTTAGTATATGTAATATTTGTTATTTGTATTTGGTGTGGGTCACCTTAATTCTGAACCCTTTTTGTTTCTCCCTTTCCCAGATGCCGCCCGTCTCACTGATTGTGCTGATTGCCTGAGGAGTGGCACCTGCGGGCAGTCAGCCTCGGTAGACGGGTGGTTAAAGCCTGGGTTGTGACACACATCCGGGCGCCTCATTCTGTCATTTGCCAGTGACCAGAGTGGAGTGAGGTTGCCGTTGGTTGCCACTATTGTGTGGAGTGATTCTTATGCTTATTTGTCACTTTGTGTGACTTACCTATTGTGTGGGAGTATTATATTGTTGGCCTCTGTGCCTTCTGCCACTATTATGTGGATACTATACTGTGTACTCCTTATGCCATTTACCACTGTGTGTGGGCAACTGTAATATTGTATTGGCCTTATTTGTTGCTTTGTATGCACTGGTAAGCTGGTGTACTATTGCTGGGTGGGTTCCCAGTGCCAACCTCTGGCTGGTTGGCTGGTGTCCTACGACACGGATAATACTTGTGTTCCTTATTATTATATTTACCCTGTTTGTTCTTCCTTACCTTTTATCCAGATTCTGTGTTGTTGTGGGTTTTATTCCCCGTTATTAATAAATACTAGAGGTGGGCATAGATAATTTTTTTTAATCTAGATTAATCTATCTGCAATCCTGGATTTAATCTAGATTAATCTAGATTAAAATGGCTAAAAAAAAAGAAAAAAACCTGCCGAAGGCATTCAAAATATGTGTGTTCTACCCAAATAATGACCAGAAGTAAGTCCTTACTTTTTCTTTCCTCCTTATGTTTCTCAGGCCAGGTGGCCCATTACACCATGAGCCCATCTCCCGTTTCCAAAATGCATTACAGACTGTTTGAAAAAGCTGTTTTGCTATGATAATTGGTAATGAAATATCAAAATAATGTTCAATAAGATGTACTTGTGTTTAATAAGTTGTTTTATTCAGAAGTTAACACAAATAAATAATATTACCAGTACAGTACAGTATCTAGCACACTCTCAGGAGCAAAACAGAAAGAATCATTTCAAACTTGAACTATGTGACATGGCTTGAATCAACTGCTCAGTGGCCAATGGTGTCAACTGTGGTTGTACTGGGCAGCTCCCAGGTGTGAATGGAACTGTGTGAATGTGAAGCAGGTCGTTCCTGAAAAAGAGCATCTGTGCTCAGCGAACCTACCCTGGGTAAATAAAGGTAAAAAAAAAAAAAAAATTAATGCGTTAATTATATTATCGCGCGATACTAGTATAGCGTTAACGCAGCACGTTAACGCCGTTAACGGCCCAGCTCTAATAAATACATTTACTTTTGACAAACGCTTTGTAAGGGTCCACATGTCCTAGGACCCTCCCCTCCTTTCCGTCCTCCTCAACAGCCCCCACCTTTGCACATACTTTTCCATGGACTTCCTCCACCTGCTGGACAATTCTCGACATTGCACCTTGTACATTTATGTCTGCTCAAACTGTCTGTCTTTCTGAGTGTTCTCACCATCCTGCTGTCTATCCTGTGTACCTCTTGCCCCTTGTTTTACCTTACCTGAGGTCCTGGTTCTCTGGCTCCCATCTGGTCCGGGCCCTGTTTCTGCTCCTGTCCCCGGAGGGTCACCTGCTCCCGGCTCTACGCCCGGTCCGGCTTCTACACCCGGCCCGGCCTCCACGCCTGGTCCGGCTCCCACGCCTGGCCCAGCCATTATGCCCGTTCCGGCTTCTACGCCCGGCCCGGCCTCCATGCCTGGTCCGGCTCCCATGCCTGGCCCAACCGCTATGCCTGGTCCGGCTTCTACGCCCGGCCCGGCCTCCACGCCTGGTCCGGCTCCGACACCTGGCCCAGCCACTACGCCCAGTCCGGCTTCTACGCCCGGTCCGGCCTCCACGCCTGGTCCGGCTCCGACGCCTGGCCCAGCCGCTACGCCCGGTCCGGCTTCTATGCCCGGCCCAGTCTCCACACCTGGTTCAACTCCTATGCCTGGCGCAGCCGCTACGCCTGGTCCGGCCTCCCAGCCCAGCCCAGCCTCTATGCCTGGTCCGGCTGCAACGCCCGGCCCGGCTCCTCGACTGGTCCCGGCTCCTCGTCTGGTCCCGTCACTACGTCCGGTCCGGCTTTTACGCCTGAGTCCGGTTCTACGCCCGGTCCGGTTCTACGCCCGGTCCGGTCTCCACGCCCAGCCCAGCCTCTATGCCTGGTCCAGCTGCAACGCCTGGCTCCAGCTCCTCGTCTGGTCCAGCCCTACGCCGTGGCCTGTGCAGTGGTCTACGCCGTGGTCTGCGCCGTGGTCTGCGCCGTGGTCTATGCCGTGGTCTGCACCGAGGTCTACGCCAGGAGAAACCCCCATCTGGGGTCCTGCGCCCGTCCCGAGGCCTGCACCTGGAGAGACTCCCGTCCGGGGTCCTGCTCTGGGGCTGTCACCCTCGCCCCTCTGCTCCGGCCCCCCTGGTCCGGTCCCGAGGTCTGCACCTGGAGAGACCCCCGTCCGGGGTCCTGCTCCGGGGCTGTCACCCCCTCGCCGAGCCTCTGCCCCCGTGGCCAGCCCCCCTCACCGGGCCTCTGTCCCCATTTCCAGCCCTCCTCTCCGGGCCTCTGTCCACGTTTCGAGCCCCCCTCACCGAGCCTCTGTTCCCGTCTCTAACCCCTCTCTCTGGCCCTCTGTCCCCGTTTCCAGCCCTTCTCACCGGGCCTCTGTCCCCGTCTCTGTCCCCGTCTTCCGTAGCCGCATTTTGCGGAGACGCTCTCCGATTGGCCACTGACGTTTCTGGTGCGCCCAATCGTGTGACGCCTGTTTCTAAACCGGTTAAGCTTAGGCACTCTTTCGAAGTTGGTTATGGTTAGAGTTTGTCTTAGAGCAGGGCGATAGAACACCAGCCCTGATTCCCAACTCTAACCTTAACCAACTTCGAAAGAGTCGCCTAAGCTTAACCAGTGATAAACTAGGCATTAGGTAGTTTGCTGCTGTTTGACGCGGAAATGGGCAAAGACACAGCTCGTCACGCGATTGGGCGCACATGTCAGTGGCCAATCAGAGAGCGTCAGTCAGCGGCCAATCAGAGAGCGTCTCCGCAAAATGCGGCTATGGAAAAAAAATAACGCCTCCAGTCCTCCTGATCCCGTGCCCCGTTCTCCCTTCTCCAGCCCCTTTCCTCAGCCCCCCTTCTCCTATGCCCCTCCTGGGTTTCTGTCGCCGCCCCCCTGCCCATCTTCCTAGCCCCATCCATGCTGACCTTTTCCCCCGGACTCTCCCAGTGTTCACCTTCCCTGGGTCCCGGCCCCCCGTCTTACCCATTCCCAGACAGTCCTTTTGGCCGTCTGGAAGCCGTCCCTGGAGGGGGGAGTACTGAAGGGTCCACCTGTCCTAGGACCTTCCCCTCCTTTCCGTCCTCCTCAACAGCCCCCACCTTTGCACATACTTTTCCATGGACTTCCTCCACCCGCTGGACAATTCTCGACATTGCACCTTGTACATGTATGTCTGCTCAAACTGTGTGTCTTTCTGAGTGTTCTCACCATCCTGCTGTCTATCCCTGTGTACCTCTTGCCCCTTGTTTTCTCTTGTCTGGTATAGCTTGTGATTATTGTCTTTAGTGTTTTGTCCCCAGTGTGTATTGTGGTGTTATTCAGTATTTTACCCCAGGGTGTTCAGTCTTTTCTTGTGTGTTTCCTTCCTGGTTGTCTCACCCCATGTGCGTCTTGTTTTCCTAATTGCCCTGCTGTCTCTCCAGTGTTAATTGTACCCCCTTTATCTGGTGTGTGTTCCCTACCCTCCATTGTCGGTTCATCGTTTGTTACTGTTGTGTTCCATGTCCATGTTCTTGTTCTGTCTCCTGTGATCCTGTGCGTCTTATAGTAAGTTCCTAGTGTTAGTCTGTTTTCCACCTTTTGTTTTTTCGTGTACAGTCCATCTTGTTTGTTAGTGTTTTATTTGTAGTTAGGTTTATTTTCCCCCTACCAGCTCTGCTGTGGTTTTCTGTTATGTTTTTGTACGTGCTCTCATTGTGAGCTATTCCTTGTTTTGTTTGCTGCATGCCTTTTGAAGTAAAGACATTTTTGATACAATTCACCCCTGGCTCCACATCTCGTCTGCCTATTCTCTCCTTGTCCTGTTCAGTAATTGGGTCCTCGACAACACTATCCCTAACACGCTTTCTTTCTTACCTATCGGGACCTGTGCTTAAAGCACACACTGGACGGGCTGGCTTCACAACAGCCCGCTCCAGGTATAATTTGTTAGGTCATCAGACCTTTGGTTGTGACAGTTATATACAATATTGTATATTTCTGCCTGAATGCCAAACCTGTCCTGCCAGTGCATCTACATGTCCTACATGTCCTACATGTCCTCTGCACGTCATCTTCTCTCTTCTTTTATCTATTCTCCCACTTTTAAACATATTTTAAACAAATCAAATCAAATCAAAATCAAATGTATTTGTAAGGCCCGACAACACACGTTCTGTATCGTTAGTGGCTTAGCTTGGCATCACTACTGCACTATCTCGCGTACGTGCACGCGTACTGAATAAACCACAAATGTACCTCTAATACCAGTATTAGTCTGACCACACCCCTCATCAGCTTACCTTCATAAGCAGGTGTGTGGTCACCTGCTCTCCTCCTTCTCGCTTTCACCACAAGGAAGAAGTGCCTCGGTAGATCCCCACACTTGACACCATGATGGAAGAAATTGGATTAGGAACAGCTTTGGGAAACAAGGATACGTTGACATCATATCTTTATTTTCTCTCTCACTATTTTCGAGAAAATACGGCGATATTGTCTTCGTACTGGAGTGTCTGGAAGATGATGATCATTCTAAAAACCCTCCACCGGTTTTCGTATTGGGAGCACGCCGCTGCATGCTTCTCAACTGCAGTTCCTTGCTGTGTTTGTTGGGGTGAAACCTGTCAGGCCACAGCTGAACTGTCGGACATGCCGCTGTTGTGAGGAGCGGTGCGTTCCAGGTTGGGTGAGTAGTGTTTGCTGGCGGGCTCCACTTGTCTGTTAGTGCTATGGGGGCTACTTGACAAAGTTTATGGAAACCGGCCCCAGACTAGGGTCCTTTGTTCAGCCACCTAGGCGACAGAAGGCCTTGGTCTGGAGACCATTATAGTTTTAACTAGTGGGCCGCGACCATTGACACTGGTGATCCCTGTGTGTTCTGGACGAGTGGATTCTCTCTGTCACCGTGTTAAGACCCCATCTTTCATATCCAAATGAGAGTATTCCTTCACGAGGGGATATGTGCATGTAATGTGCGATAGCGGCAGATTCATGTTCAATGTCAGCTACACAGGCCAGTTGGTACTGTGCTGATCCGTCGGATGTGGTAATGTCACCGTTGTGAAGCGGTGTTGACATCTTGTTCCTCTTTTCTCTTAAAAAGTGAGGGGAGGTTCAGAACGGCGGCCTGTCTGGGTGAGTGTTATGTCATTGTTTACATGTTCATAGCTTACGGTTAGCCGGTCAGTGGCCTGGCGCGGGGTAGCTTAGCTTCTCGCGCGCCGCCGGGAGCTCGCTTCTGATCGCGTGCGTCGTTAGATCGGCGTCTCGCGAGCGGAAGCAATAGCACCCGAACGGTTGGAGCAGCCGTTAGCTTGATGCTATTCTGTTGAACGTGCTTTGATTTTAACATGTTTTACACTCTTGACCACGACGTCATCCTTGACAGGGGATGTTCGTCGACCCTGCCCTGAGCCTGGACGGGGATTGCGTCAACAAAGAGGACTGTAGCGACTGGTTGGAGCGGCGACGCTGCCCGGATCGAACAACACAGGACGGCTGTGTTCTACGGTGTCTTGTGACTGCACTTCGCTGATCTGCGTTCCGGGTAGGTACGGGGTTGGCCAGACCTCATAACACGTCTTCTGGTTTTACTTTGCTAAATGTATTGTGAATAACGGTGTTTTTTCCCAAAACGTGTGTTGTTGCAATGCATTTGGGATACGTTGCGGGTTATGTGTGAGCTGTTTTTGTCACTGGCAGTTAGCTTCTCCGTGCAGATCGTGATGTATTGATCTGGTTGTTGTGTGAGAAACATCATGGTGTTTATGTGTACCGTGTACTCACTACTAAGGCAACTAACCTATGAAGCTATGCTTGGTGACAAGTGAGTAAAAGAATGTTCTTTCTCAGACTGTAATGACAATGAACAGTGTGTTCACACATTAACAGGTTTTCCTGTTTTAACTGGCCGTATTGAGGGTAAAATAGGAGGATTGTGTTTTTCCCCCCCGGTTCCCTGGGGACTTTATCACCTCCTATCAGACATGTTGTGCATTAATTGTGTCTTTTGTGTGGTAGGGATACGATGTAACTCTTAGCTTGATTGCTGAGGTTGTGCTAAATCTGCTGGAGAAACTTATTTCCTAAAGGGAAATTGGTTTGGTTGCTGTCATGTGTGCTTAGCAAGGCCTGTGGTCGATACTAATCAAGAATGATGTATTCTCTCATTGTGAAAAAAACGGCGTTCCTCTGTTGAGTGTTTTTGCCATTTTTTGTAGGTGATGATGGGTTGTGTGTGTCATGTGACCTACAACTGGGTTGTACTGGCCACAGAAGCACATGTGTATGTTGGACCGGGGTTCTTAGAGCCCTCTCTATTCTGTGTTTTTCCTTAGTAAAAATCAGATAGCAGGTTAGCTCATGCGCTGTGTGGGGCTGTGAAACGCTTCATAGAGCTGACTATGACTGTGTCATATTCTCTTTTTGTCGTTACGTCGTATCATGGGTGTGGGGTCGTAAAGGGGTGAACTGGTAACCTTTCCTCTCCCCATTGTTCTGTCGGTCAGGGGTACACCCCCTGTCCTTCAAGGTTCCCGTCACGTGGCGGTTCGGCACGTTACGGGGGGGGGGGGGGGGGGGGGAGGGAGTTCCTGGTCCCACGGCCTGGTATATTGGGCGTGTGCACCGCAGGAATTCCCCCGCCATAGAGTACGTCACCGTGCGCGTCTCTGTTGGTAGGACTTCCGTGTGCTGTTCAGGTCCATGTGATGGATCTGTTTTCAGGGGGGGTGGTCAGGGCTCCTCCTCACCAAGCGCCTATTCAGGCCTTCTGTGAGTTCGGACTCCTTCTTCCATGTGAGGAAGCCTCCATCAGAGTACAGAGCCTTCCTCCTCAGATTGTCAAAGTGAGTGGACCCTCTAGAAGGGTCCTTTTCTATTGTATGTATATTCGATTCAGTTCGTTTATTGAGTGTGTATGGGTTCGGTGCCTCTTCCCCGGAGGCCCTAAAACCAGTTTTTTACATGGCTCAAGGTGCAATATATTCTTTTCAATCTGTACAGCTCGCGTGGGAAGTCTCTCTGGGGATCCCCGTCTCTTTCCTATGGGAGGGTGGTGGGATGTGAAAATGTGAAAAATTTTTACCCCGGCTGTGTAGACTGGGATACATACTGTTGATGCTTCCTTCTTTCTATTCCAGAAGTGTTGGAGTTAGGGAGTGTCACACCCCTCTTGTCGTTCCCCTGGGCGCCTTGGGGATTCAATGACAGGTCTAAATAGCCTGTTCATTGATGGGGGTGTGTCCCGACGCACGTATAGTGCTAGCTCGCTGTAAACAGGCGATTGACTGGCACGCCTTGGTTGCTTGTGGTTGAAACAGCGTTTTTATAAAGCAACTGAGATGGGGGTTTTTCCTCTTCCGACGACCACATCCCATGACCTGGGTGGGTTGTCGACGGATTCTCGTTCATGTCTGGGGGATGATGACGGGATGGATCTGAACATATGTAGTGGGGTCTCACGCCCTTGGGGTGGGCCACCAGGCGCGGTTCGTCCGAACGTCTGGGTGGCGCCTTCTTTTCATGTTAAGATCAACACGCATATCTGCCCTTCTCCTGGAGTAGGCATGTCGGCGTGGTTAGGGCACGGGACTGGTTCTGGTCACGCTGGTCCAGATCAGTTGAACCCGTTGTCCGTTGTTAATCGCAGATACGCATTGTATGCATGGTTCGCATGTGTGCCAAATGGTGACCTCGGAGCAGGTCCTAAATTATTATTATTATTATTATAGCCGGTGTATACCCGCAGGTGTGTTTTGGAGTTTTTTCTTGAGGGGTTATAGGAACAACCACCGCATTGGGTAACACCGAGGTGGTTGATTCCCTGGTGTGTTGGAGCAGTGTCAACTCCCGGGTTCACCGTTTGAGGGTGCCCCTGCACGTTCATGACGTCTGCCAATCGTGTCAGCCTTCTCTGCCTCGACCCCTCTGGGTGGGGGTTGTTAAATGGAGGCTTGGTCATGCAACACCGCCAGCTTACGCTCCTTCCGCCGAGGCGGCTGTGTTCAGCTGTCCCCTCTGGCGCCTGTCTCGTCCGCAGTCTCCAGGCTAGGGTTAACAGCCTGTTGCCTGGTTTTTCCCCGGTGCGCTGCCTGCTTCCGTTGGTTAACCTTTTTTGTGTGCTTACGGCCATGCTGACTGCCTGTTCTGCAGGGTCAGTGTGCCAGGCGGTGTACTATTGGGGGGACGGGGCCCGCTCGGCTTACGGCCATACCGACCTGAACACGCCCGATCTCGTCCGATCTCGGAAGCTGGGCAGGTTCTGGCCTGGTTGGTTCCGCCTGGGAATACCAGGTGCAGTAACTGAGGGGCCTTTGTCCGAATACGCTGGCGATGTGGGGGGCGGGGCACTACGTGCCCACCTGGTGGGGTCTTGATGCTGGCATCATGGACTTCTCCGGGCCCCCATTCTAGGGAGTCCAGTCCTTTTGGTGGGTCTGGGTCTTCCTTCGTGCTCCGCTGCTACGGCCTTGCCACGGGGTTGGGTTTGCCCTTGACCCCGTGATTCTGGGGGCAGTAACGAGGTTGTTCCTCCGTTCGTTCCCGGGTGGCATGCGGGTTGTGCGTGTGTGTAGTCGTGGGGTCAAGCCACGGTCTGCTCACCCTGTGCGTTGAGTTGCTTGAGTGCCTCTTCGCACGGTCGGGTCCGTCGCCCTCCCGTGACGTCCCTAATAGGGGGGCTACCCTCCATTAGGGGGGGTCGGGGGGGCTCGGCCCTCCCTGTTCTGATGGTTTTGGGGGGCTGTCAGCGGGGTGTATTTGTCAGCCAAGTGGCTCCGCTTGGCCTCCCTTGTGCAGTAGTGATGCCAAGCTAAGCCACTAACGATACAGAACGTTAGGTTATGACTATAACCAAGTTCTGTTAGTTAGGGGCGATGCTTGGCATCAGACGGCCGCTGCAGCCCTTGTCCTCACCTTGTGGTGAAAGCTTGGGAAGGAGGAGAGCAGGTGACCACACACCTGCTTATGAAGGTAAGCTGATGAGGGGTGTGGTCAGACTAATACTGGTATTAGAGGTACATTTGTGGTTTATTCAGTACGCGTGCACGTACGCGAGATAGTGCAGTAGTGATGCCAAGCATCGCCCCTAACTAACAGAACTTGGTTATAGTCATAACCTAACGTTAATGTCCCCATGGGCCGGACACGTCTTCTTTAAACAAGTCAAGAAGAAACATCACAATAAGTCAAGAACAAAACAAAAACACCATAAAGTCCAAAGAATTAAAAATAAATGCAAAATAAATGCAACACTCCCAGACAACACCCCACGCGAAGGTAAGGAAAAACTCACTAAAACCTAGCAATAGGAAAAAATGCACCACAGGCAATGTGGAGGAGAGAAAACTTCCATTCAAGGGGGGATCTCCCTTCTTAGATGTCGGTGATAGTAGTGTTGCAATAAAACAGGCGAACAGTTGGTAAGCATACATTTACATTTAAATGTAGTCATTTAGCTGACGCTTTTATCCAAAGCGACTTACAAGTTCTGTACGACAAGTCATCAGGAAGGGCACAACTCTATCAGCTGAGTAACAATGTTCATCAAAGTGTTGAGTGCTACAGTGTAGGTTAGTAAAGATGCAATCCTTATTCAACGTAAATGCACCTTCTGGTTCTACTGGTATGCGCTTGGTTGACGCGATCAGATAGCAGCACTCGGGAGATCGGATTTTATATATGACATTTATTTTCCTTTCAGATTTTCCTTGCAGATCTTCGGATTTCAATAATCCCCACAATGAACTTTAGGAAATGTTTATCTTACCGTTTGACGGCGAAATCATATTGTAGAATCAAACAATCAAAACATAGGCTGCTCTGCAGCGGTCAAAAAACCGCGTCGCCACATACCAAACATTCTTAGAACACTGGCTGTGTGACGGCCAGCCCATTTTAAACACCTGATGCCTGTTTCCCCAAATTAGCCACATGCATCTCAATTGGCATCTCCATAATTAGCTTATCAAAAATATAATAATTACAACAATACATGATCACAAAACCCATTATTTATATAAGTCATGACTTCATTCATACCGATAACAATAATAATAATAATAATAATTTCAAAACCATACATTTGGCACTAACAGTGATTATATAGATTATGGCATTTTAAGTGCTTCTACAGGCTATGTATGAAATATGCGATAGCAACTGAACATTTTGAAAGATTAAAGATAGAGCTGATAGCGGATCTATTTGAGGCAAAGGGGCGGCGCAGAGAGGGTCGCATCCTCCAGGTCATCATCACGCGACGTCCAACACTCCGGTCATCACTCCGAGACAGCCACTCACAGGGAGACAGGGAGACGGGACAGGCGTTAGACAGTTCGCGTGGTTGTGATGGGCGGACATAGCAATAGATACAAGTGGTAAGCATATATGTGAATAGAATAGATATATGTAGTAAGCATATTATGTGAATAGAATAGAAGTACTTAACCCAGCAATGAACTCCACGTCTAAACCACGTTGACAGACCACGGACAGAACACACCAAAGGATCACTATGGAAATAAGGTTTAGGCTTAGCCTAGGCTTTCTTGTGTCATCCTTGATGTGTTTTAATTCATATTCAAGTCAATGCTAGGTGTTTAGTCTCCTTCAGAGCTGTATACCCATTTTAAGATATGCCAAATAAATAAACAAATTTAATTATTTAATTAATTAACGACTACATGGGTACAAGAACTGTATTAAACATAGAGAAGATAGCTTGCAGGGAGATATTTGGTTTGAGTTATATTATATAGTGTTGCGTTGCTCATATCAACACTGGTTGCACGCACGCTAATTGATTGATTGATTGATTGATTGATTGATTGATTGATTGATTGATTGATTGAAAACGTTATTAACAGATTGCAGAATGGGTACAGTACAGTACAGGTCAATACATACAATTGTTAAGGGGATGCAGACCAGAGAAAGACTTTCGTCTTGTTTACATCAGGGTCTCCCATTTTCAATTCCTCATAACATATATGACACACACGACATACAGATAGACAGTACTGCTACATCTATACATTTATGACATACCAGATTTGCAAATACAGTACTGTTTGTGATACAAAAAGAATCCAGAAAAGAGTATACATTTGACGTAGAAACTGTACATTGGAGGAGGTTGGGTAGGTGGGGTGGGGTTGGGTGGGTGGGGGGGGGACTGTACATTGGAGGTGGTTGGGTGGGTGGGGTGGGGGTGGGGGGTATGGGTAGGAGGGGTGGGTGGGGGACACAGTACAACTGTACAAGCAAAACCGTACATTGGAATATTGACAAAACCATACTTGGTAATTTACTGTACATTGGAGGGGGTTGGGTTAGGACATTTACGGGGGGCCAATTTCGAATTGTAGTCTCCCGTAGGTGTTCTTTGAGCGTGGGTTTGAAAGTGGGTAGTGATTCACATTCCTTTACAGCTTTGGGTAGGGCGTTCCACATTGATGTGGCATAATTGCGAAACATGTTTAGCCCCTTGTTTGAGCCGAATCTGGGTTTAACATGATTTGTGGAGCTCCCTCTGGTGTTGTGATCGTGGTATTCACTGACCTTTGGGAAGTATTTTGACATGTACATGGGTACCTTGGTCGTGTAGTGTATCTTGTAGACCAGGCCCATTGCAAGGTGCTGTACTCTGTTGTCTACTCTAAGCCATCCTAGGTTGTCAAAGTGGGCAGGGGTGAGGTGGGTTCTAGGAGTCAGGTCAAGCAGTAGTCTGACCAGTTTGTTTTGAGATGTTTGTAATTTTGTTTTTAGCGCCTTTGCGGTGCTTTGGTACCATGATGAGGTGCAAGCATAGTCGTAGTACCCTTGAATGAGTGCTCCTGCCAGAGTCTTCATGGTATTCTTGTTTACCAGAGAGGAGATCCGGTACAAGAATTGAGTTTGTTGGTTGACTTTTTTTTATTACATTGGATGCCATTTTGTCACAGGAAAGATTAGCCTCTAGGATGGAACCCAGGTAGGTAATTTCATCTTTCCTTGTGACAATATTGTCACCCACTGTAACTGAGAAGCCATCGGTCTTGCTGAGTTTGTTATTTGAACCGAAGAGAATGGACTCTGTTTTGCCCATGTGTAATGTAATGTAATTGCCTCTACGAATGGAATGTAACACCTGACGACCGGCGCTATTGATATGCAAAGTAGCCAGGTGGGTACTGCGAGTTGGCGCATCAGTCGAGTGCAGTGCATTCCTGTGTGCACGCGCGTGCACATCCGTGCACAACTTTGGTTGCACGTCCCATGAGCAACGCATCGTTTGGAATTTAGTTTACAGATATTGCTTAATTTAGTCTCTGCTGACATCTACTGCCAAAAACCATCATCATACAGGTATTGTATTGAATTGCTGTTGCTGTGCTGGGATTTCATTAAATGGAATACAGTAGATGTGTGATATCACTCGATCGTTTTATTTTATTTGTTAAAAAGAAACGCTGTATTACTGTAAAATTTTTCCCACGTGTTTCCCTCCCTTTTCTTTGTCAAGTGGCCAGCACCTGGATAGAATACAATACAATACCAGGGCCGCCGCTAGGGGTGTGCGAGCAGTGCTGTCGCACAGGGCCTCGCGAGAAGGGGGGCCTCGCGAGAAGAAATTAAAAAAAAATTTATTTAATTTTTTATAAAAATAAAAATAAATACAATGTTAACAATCACTTTCCATCACAGACCTAAAATCTAGTTTTGCTTACATGCTTATATATTTCACATTAGACACGTTTGTAGAATAGTGTTCCGGGCTCTGCGGCTCTGCAGATATACTATTGGTTTCATTCAATGACCCGTTTACTTTTGTGCAAAGCATCGTGGGAGGACTAACACTAGGGGGAGCTGGTTGGCGTCGGTCTGGTAGTCGGTAGAGAGATGTGAAGAAGACCGGTATTATCCACGAGGGGAGGGGGTACAGTTACGGGGTCTATTCGGCGCTATCCACGGGAGCATCCTACTATTGAAAACCAAATGTGCAGCATCGGAGCAGAAGAAATAACGGCGCGTGCCGTAAGCTTATCAATACCAAGTATAGTGATTAGGTTATGCCAAGACGAAGAGGACGTTCGGCAGATGGACTGAAGATGAAAGTTGTTGCATGTTAGAACGTTCAGTCAGGCTAGCCATGTCGGCTAGTAGCTTAGCTAAAGGCAGGGACAGCTAACTAGCGTTAGCTAACCTAGCTAGCTAGTTAGCTTTAGCTACGTTATCGAGTGCTAACGTGTGGTTCAGTCGGGCTAGCCATGTCGGCTAGTAGCTTAGCTAAAGGCAGGGACAGCTAACTAGCGTTAGCTAACCTAGCTAGCGTTAGCTACATTATCGAGTGCTAACGTGTGGCAGATGAACTAGGAACAGACTCCCAAGTTCATCCCAACGGGAGGGACAATATCATGGGACTGGTGAACTTTGTCATCTCCACGGTCGTCTCCTTCCTCTTGGACCTGATTCTGCATTAGGGCATACCTGTCAAGCATCCCGTTTTTCCCGGATTGTCCCGTATATCAACCTTCCTTCCCGCCATCATCCGGTTCCCGTATTTTTCCCGTTTAGGGTGAGACAACACCATTCTTTAGTCCAAATAATACCCAACTTTATACTATATTATTGTCATTCGTTTAATGTAAAGTCAGTCTTACATTGGCACTGCTTTAACGTTGCATTTACCCATAATCCATTGCTGTATTAGACGTGCCAGTATAACTTTTGTAATATGAATGAAGAGCAAATGTAAAGTTAATCAATACACAATGAAACAATATCTTTATCTATATCACATGTCAAAACTACTTTAATAAAAGAAGATTTCCGTTTTTCATTTCTACTCATTCATCCAAAACAAGACAGCAATTCTACTTCTGCATGCACCGGGAGAATTGAGCTCATAGCACAGATTTGGAGTTGATAGAATGGACATTGCTGTATAGGAAATGTTGCACATGGTGGAAATAATGGAAATTAACATTTCTAACATTAACATTTAGTGTATGTTTAAAGTTGATACATTGAGGCATGGTAGAATTTCACTTTATATTACAGCAGTATCCGTTTTTAACATTACAATTAGTGTCTGACACTATAGACACATGTTAAAGTCAACTTTGTCATTTTCCAATTTGTGCAAGACATACGGTGTATATAGAAAGAGACAATAAACACAAAAGTAACATAGGACACAATATACAACACACAGGACTATATATAAACAGTGCCTACAATTAAATTAATGAATGAATTAAATAAGAGGTCAAAGAGAACTTAGTGTAAATATTCTTTCATTTGTGTCAACGTTATAAAAACCTATTGTATTCAACAAATTAATTATGTACACCACAATGTGCCCTTTCTATCTATTCTAAATCTATGGCCTCGCGATTCCACGGCTGCGCAGTGCAGACAATATATATATTATAATATACATACGAGGGGGAGGAGACTACATTGGGAAGGGGCGGGGCGGGGGGCGGGACGAAATATAAATTTTTTTCAAATCCCAATGTTGACAACTATGAGTTAGGGTGAGTTTTTAATGAAATCTATTCTGTTCTCTCTCTCTCTCTCTCTCTCGCCCTCTCTCTCTCTCTCTCTCTCTCTCTCTCTCTCTCTCTCTCAATTCAATGCAATTCAATTCAACTCAAATGGCTTTATTGGCATGTGTGACTACCCCCACTTCACCTGCAAATGGGGAGTCTTCTGACTCAAAGAGCAGGGTGGAGTGGGTAGGTCGTTACCCCAATTTGAAGCACCTGTGCAGTGCAGAGAGCTGCCTGCACAACCAGTATATATGTTCCCCTGTCTAATCCCTTCTGTCTGCTTCTCCCATCTGCTTCTCCCATCTGCTTCTCCCATCTGCTTCTCCCATCTGCTTCTCCCATCTGCTTACCCCATCAAACAGGACAGGTTGTACCTACCACCAAGTGAACCAACTTGGAACCTCTGTCCATTCTGACATATACCTTTGTTGTTTAATTCGATTATTATTTGTTTAGATAGGTTTAAATAAATCAATTTTTGTTAAATTGTTATCACGTGTGGACTCCCTATTTGTCATAAATTACCTGTTTGTGACAAATTGGGGGCTCGTCCGGGATAAACTCAATTGTTAAATTGCCATTGCGTGTCTTGACAACCCATATTTGACAAACCTCTTCTGGTTCGTCATATATGGGGGCTCAAGCCGTTTGGAGGACCTTTTGTGGCGCTTAGATGTTGATTTGTTTGTGATTTGGCCTAGTGTGGTTGAATTGTTTGGTATGTGCTTGGTATTTTTTCTAGCATTTGGAGTTTGTAATTTGGCTGGCATTTGTATTTAGGTTCCTGTGGGGACAATTTGTTTGGGCTCTGTCTGAGTACAGGAGGGCTATTTTGAAAGGTAATTAGGCTGCTTAATTGGGCTAGTGTCTGTGACCTAAGGTTTGCAGCTAGTATTGGTAGCCTGTTGGCTAATTTGTTTGTAGCCTAATTATTTATATGCTAGTGTTAGGGAGTGAGCACATGTGATTTGGTCTTTGTTATTGGGGTTTGATTGTTTGGGATTTGGGGGAGAGTAGCAGTTTGTTTGTGCAGATTTCTTGTGGTAGAGATTTGTTAATTTGTTTTGTTGTTTTGTTTTGGTTATGGTTTGTTTGTTTGTTTATTGCTTGTGTTGGGGCTTTGGAGTTTGATGCCTTAATAATACAGTCTGTGTGTTTTGGGAACCATAAATCCCCAGGTAGGCAAAGAGGGCAGGTTTCCAATAGGGGGACTTGTCTTGGTATTTTCTTTTTTAGGCGGCCGCAAAAACGTGGGCAGAGACAGGCACAGCAATTGGCGCTTTTGTACTCTCGGGAGCACGTCTCTGGCTCAGAGGAGTGGCTGTATAACAGGTACTTTTCTGCCCAGAGAGTTCTAGTGCATCAGTACCCCCTACAAGTAGTGGCACGCAGATTGAGGTTTTGAGGTAGTTAGTTAGGCCCTGTAGCTAGTCAGGGGGGGTGGTTTCGTTTGATCAGACTGTTTGTTTTTTAATGGTATTCACGCATAGGTTTTGTTTGTTTTGTAGGCCTGTGTCGTAGGGCACTTTGTTTGTGAGTGCGGCTCACTTTGTTTAGGCCAATAGTGCACTATGGCACTCAGTTTTGAGCGGCAGAAGGAACTTCTGATACGGCAGCACAGACAAGAGTTCGCTTTGGAGGAGATTAGGCAGAAGGCTGAGCTTGCCGAATATATAGATCTGCAGCATAGGGTGCTAGATTTATTGTTTTCTCCTCGTCCAAAGTTGTCTGTGTTCCCTGTTCCTGTACCTAACCTCTCTCTCATTTCAGGTTTGGGAAGTGGTGATATGCAGAGAGGTGTGCACGCTGTGTTGCCTGTAGTTGGTGTGGACATCGACCTGGGTAACAATCTTGCTGGGGTGCGGGTGTGGGCCGAGGGGCCTCTCCCAAGTGTAGTCACCCAAGACTCTCCTAGTCCAGCACCCCAAGACTCTCCTAGTCCAGAACCACAAGACTCTCCTAGTCCTATGTTTGACGATGTTGACAATGACAACATATCAGATGTTGTCATTGAGCATCCAGCCTGTGCAGTGGCACAGGAAATGACAGCAACGTGTGATGCGCAGGGGGTTGCCCAAGGCGCGGATGTTGAGACTGTTCATATTAGTTTGGTTCTACCTGACCCATTTCAGTCCATGTCACAGTCTGATTTGGCTACAGAGGTGGAAATTGATCCAGCTTTGGAAACACTGTTAGATATAGCAGTGCCATTTGATATTATGGATGAGACAAATGTTATCTCAAATGTTATTGCCAAAGGCGGAGAAGCATTAGCATGTGAACATGTGGACCTCCTGACGCCCACCACCTTTTGCCCATTTAAAGGAGGGGGGGGGAATAATGGGGAATGCATTAATGTTTCTTTCTGTTCCACCTCTCCAGTGGCCGTTCCTGAGGAGGGACTGCCATTGCTCCTACTGGCTTCCAGAGAGGTCGCCCAGGAGGTCACAGGGTTTAGCCTTGATGACCTGAGGTTTGGTAAAAAAAATTGTGGTCCCAATGCTGTTCATGATGAGACTATTCAGAGTGAGATGGTTGGGAAGGAGAAAATGACAACTGGAAGAAAGAGAAAGGAAAAGAGAACTGGAAAGAGAAAAAGGGAAAAAAAAGAAGATAAAGTCTCTTTATGGTCGTTGTGCTGAGATGGAGGATGTTGTTGTGCCCGCAACTTTCCAGCACCTGATGACATGCGTCTGGGCTTGGTTGACCATTTATGTTTACGTCTGGGCAGGGTTGACCATTTAATTTTAAATGGTAGAGTGACCTGATCGGGTTGACTCCATTTGTTTTGAAGTACATTTCGTCTTTTAACATTCTCTGTTCTTCTCGTCTCGTTTGTTCCCCTATCTCTTCTGTCTCTTGTTCTCTTAATTTGCTTCTTAGGATCCTATGTTGCAGAGAGCGGAGGCAGGAGGGTGAGGGGAAAGGGTGACCGGTCAGCAGGGGTGTTGGAGATGATTTGTGTCTGAAATTGTGTTGCTTTGTTTGTGATTTTGATGTTGGTTATTTGTATATATACCAGGGGAATAAGTTACTCTTAGTTTGCTGTATTTTGTTTAGGTTCTAAAAATGGTTAATCTCTTGCCCCTCGAACCAATTTGATGGTGTTTCATTGTGTGGTGTATTATCCCTTAACCTGTTGGCCTTAACAGATCCGGACCCATCACACTCACCATCAATGACTCCACCATCACCCCCTCCCCCCTAGTCCGCAACCTTGGTGTCCTCCTTGACCCCACCCTCTCATTTGACCCCGACGTCCGCTCCATCGTGAAAACATCCTACTTTCACCTCTGCAACATCGCAAAAATCCGTCACTGCCTCTCCCCCCCCGCTGCTGAATCCCTCATTCACGCCTTCATCTCCTCCCACCTGGACTACTGCTACTCCCTCCTCACTGGTATCACCTCCCGCTCCCTCCATAAACTGCAAATGGTCCAAAATTCAGCCGCCCGCCTCCTCACTAACACCCGGTCCCGCGAACACATCACTCCTGTCCTCCACTCCCTCCACTGGCTCCCGATCAAACACCGCATTAACTTTAAAACACTACTCCTCACATTCAAAGCCCTCCACAGCCTGGCCCCCCCCTACCTGACTGATCTCCTTCTCCCCTACCACCCCACCCGTTCCCTCCGGTCCTCCTCCACTGCCTCCCTCACTGTCCCGACATCCAAGCTTAAAAACTTCGGAGATCGGGCCTTCTCTCGCACTGCACCCCGACTCTGGAACTCCCTCCCCCAGTCCATCAGAGACTCCCCTACACTCTCCACCTTCAAAGTTCGCCTCAAAACCCACCTGTTCTCCCTTGCCTTCAACCCCCCCCCACCCCTAAACCCCCCCCTCCCCTCCAACCTGATTGATATGTCTCCAGTCTTTTTTTGTGCCATCAGGCTGTCTCCCCCGTTCCCCCCATGGTCTCATGTTCCTTTTGTTTTTGTTTCTTTGTTGTTTTGTTTTTGTTTCTTTGCTTTCGTTTCTTTGTTTGTACCCCTGCTCCCGACTACTGTCAGCGACTTCGGGTTATTGAGAAGCGCTATATAAATTAAATGAATTATTATTAATTATTATTAATTCATTGACTGCTGTATAAGCATAGGACTCATTTTGATAATACACGAAGAGGCCTAAACTCTTAAACCAAGTGGATAATGTAGAATTCCCTATGTGGGGTATCCATGATAGTTTGGTTGGAAACACCATTTAGCTCTGTAGATAAAAATATCCCTTTTTGGCCCGTGTGTTTGATTGTAGACTTTTGTGTTTTGAAATTTGTATTTGTGTGCTCCTCTGGTGTGCAACTCTAGTTTTGCCTGGTTTGTCTGTTCCCCACTCCCTACTGACTCCTGCTCTCTTAGACTGCTTCCTAGGGCCCTATGTTGTTGAGAGCGGAGGCAGGATGGTGAGGGGAATGGGTGAAGGGTAAACCTATGTTCTTTTATTTGAATTTGGGAAAAAGTATTATAACAAACAAAAGTATTATTGTTACATTTGGGTTTTGGGTTAGCTTGTTTGTAAATAAAAGTGTGATTTGTTATTAGGGTAGAACCCTTATCTTTAGGGGGAGGGTGTGACGACCCCCACTTCACCTGCAAATGGGGAGTCTTCTGACTCAAAGAGCAGGGTGGAGTGGGTAGGTCGTTACCCCAATTTGAAGCACCTGTGCAGTGCAGAGAGCTGCCTGCACAACCAGTATATATGTTCCCCTGTCTAATCCCTTCTGTATGCTTCTCCCATCTGCTTCTCCCATCTGCTTCTCCCATCTGCTTACCCCATCAAACAGGACAGGTTGTACCTACCACCAAGTGAACCAACTTGGAACCTCTGTCCATTCTGACATATACCTTTGTTGTTTAATTCGATTATTATTTGTTTAGATAGGTTTAAATAAATAATTTTTTGTTAAATTGCTATCACGTGTGGACTCCCTATTTGTCATAAATTACCTGTTTGTGACAGCATGATGTACTGCTACATGTTGCCAAAGCAATATTAAACATAAACATGGATTACAAACAGATATAAGTACATACAAAATATCATTGTAAAATAAAACATCAAATATTACGGCATAAACATGTCAGGTGACTGTCACTCACTGTCCCTCAGTTTGTGGCAGGCAGCAACATATGCTGCTGCTAGCTCACAGCTTGTTGAGTCCTCCCCTATAGTAGGACTGGTAGTTTTTCTGTATCTGGTAGTGCGAGAAAGCCTTTTGTTATTAATTAAAAAAATTTTAAATGCGTTTCTCTAATATATTTATATTTTTCACATTTGATGAGGAAGTGCACCTCAGTTTCAGGCTCACTGAGGGTGCAATGACAGCACAGCCTTTGCTCTGCAGGAAGCCAGGTTTTCCTGTGCCTCCCCTTTTCAACAGCGAGGCTGTGCTCACTCAGTCTGTATTTTGTCAAGGTTTTTTTTAGTTGTTGATCAGTCACCATGCTCAAATAATCTGCTATGGTGTACTGTCGATTTAGAGCCAGATAGCACTGCATTTTGCTCTGTGCTTTTGTTTGTGTTTTCCAATAGGTGATAGCTGTGTAGTAATTTGATTTATTCTGATTGGTGATGTGTTCTGTTCCTGAGGTGTGTTAAGAGAGCAGGTTTGTGGACTCAGGACCAGCTGGGTAAGGGTGTTCCTGATGCTCCTCAGCTCTTGGCACAGCAGGGCTTGATAATGGTACGAGAGGGGGTCACTTCGTATATTAGCCAATTCATTAATATAGATATTGAAGAGTGCCGGGCTGAGGTTGCAGCCCTGACGAACGCCTCGCCCTTGGGTAAAGAATGCTGTTCTTTTTTTGCCAATTTTTACGCTGCACATATTACCAGAGTACATTGATTTAATAATATCATATGTTTTACCCCCTACACCATGCTCTATAATTTTATAGAACAGTCCTGTATGCCAAATAGAATCAAAAGCCTTTTGGAAGTCAATAAAACAGGCATATATTTTGGTTTTATTTTGGTTTATATGTTTATCAATTAGGGTATGTAGGGTGTAAATATGATCGGTTGTGCGGTGTTTTGGTATAAATCCAATTTGGCTTTTACTCAAGACATTGTGCTTGGTAAGGAAGTTTAAAAGTCTGGTATTCATAATACTACAGAAAACCTTCCCCAGAGTACTGTTCACACAGATGCCTCTGTAGTTATTAGGGTCAAATTTGTCTCCACTTTTATAGATTGGGGTTATGAGTCCGTGATTCCAGATGTCAGGAAAATATCCTACACTCAGGACCAAATTGAATAGTTTTAATATAGCCAATTGGAATTTTTTGTTCATATTTTTCATCATCTCATTCAAGATGCCATCAGGTCCACAAACCTTTTTAGATTTAAGAGTTTGTAGTTTCTTAAGCAGTTCCTGCTCAATAATTGGGGAGTCTAATGGGTTTTGATTGTCTTTTATGGCAAGCTCCAATTTAGTCAATTTATCAAGAATTTGAGATTGTTTCATGTTTCCATCAATTTGAACAGTGTGGTATAGTGTTTTATAGTGTTCTCTCTCTCTCTCTTGCTCTCTCTCTCTCTCACTCTCTCTCTCTTGCTCTCTCTCTCTCTCTCACTCGCTCTCTCTCTCTCTCTCGCACGCGCTCTCTCGGTCTCTCTCTGTCTCTCTCTCTCTCTCTCACTCGGTGTGTTGCATCATGCAACAGGGTCTGCTCCGGTATCAATATTGAATGTGCAGTAATGCTATGCACACTGTTCTGCTGCCTGGACATTACTGCTCAACATGATCACTCCAGCTTTACAAGTTGCTCTCTGGGAACATTTCACACTGTGCTCGTGCACTTTGTGACGTGTGTACTAAGCTTATAGAGTTCGATTCAAATAAGGCAAAAACTGCAAATCTGCAAAAATTAACCTGGCTTTAAGCTTGTTTATCAGGTTCCAGGGGTGTTTTGTGCATTTTCCCTGTTACTGCCAGGTGTACGACTGTACAGGTGCATTGCCACTAAGCCTCGGGCAGCGCTATTATTTAAGAATACGTTGACTGTATCATATGCCCAGCCTCTGGCACCGCTATTATTTAAGAATACGTTGACTGTATGCCCAGCCTCGGGCAGCGCTATTATTTAAGAATACGTTGACTGTATCCACACAAATTATTATTTTTTAAAATGTATTAACTAGAGCTGGGCCGTTAACGGCGTTAACGTGCTGCGTTAACGCTATACTAGTATCGCGCGATAATATAATTAACGCATTAATCTAAAAAAAATAAAAATAAAATGTCTTACCTTTATTTACCCAGGGTAGGTTCGCTGAGCACAGATGCTCTTTTTCAGGAACGCCCTGCTTCACATTCACACAGTTCCATTCACACCTGGGAGCTGCCCACAACCACAGTTGACACCATTGGCCACTGAGCAACTCCACTGGAGCAGTTGATTCAAGCCATGTCACATAGTTCAAGTTTGAAATGCTTCTTTCTGTTTTGCTCCTGAGAGTGTGCTAGATACTGTACTGTACTGGTAATATTATTTATTTGTGTTAACTTCTGAATAAAACAACTTATTAAACACAAGTACATCTTATTGAACATTATTTTGATATTTCATTACCAATTATCATAGCAAAACAGCTTTTTCAAACAGTCTGTAATGCATTTTGGAAACGGGAGATGGGCTCATGGTGTAATGGGCCACCTGGCCTGAGAAACATAAGGAGGAAAGAAAAAGTAAGGACTTACTTCTGGTCATTATTTGGGTAGAACACACATATTTTGAATGCCTTCGGCAGGTTTTTTTTTTTTTTTTTTAGCCATTTTAATCTAGATTAATCTAGATTAAATCCAGGATTGCAGATAGATTAATCTAGATTAAAAAAATTAATCTATGCCCACCTCTAGTATTAACACATCCTGCGCCATTCACGTTGTACGATGTGTTTCAAGTTCATGCGAATTCTGCCAATCCACAGCGTACGACGTTATTGAGATCATATTTCATTTTTTCGCCATGTTATTCATAATTCCCTCACGGAGCCTGGGCTGATGCAGTGGGAGCATGCACAACCAGGGAGCGAAATTAACTTTTTGACTCACCGGCCAGTGGCGGGTAGATGGGAAGAATCTACCCGCCAAGCATATTTCTTACCTGCCAAATTCTTTTTGATTAAAAAAATATATATATATGTAGCAGCCTGAACATATTGTTTATTATTCAGAACTGCTGACTTGCCTTTTTGTCTCCCCTTATGCACCAAGACATTCTAATTAGTTTCATTGAGATTCGCACGAACAATGACACAAGCGTCTCCAACTTCTATCGCTGGAATATGGATTATAAGCGGCAGTACTGGATTATTCTACCATCCTTTCCCCTGTGTGACTAGTAGGCGGGACCAGCAGGGGGCAGTAGCAGGCAGAGAGTGTCGGAGAGAGATGGAAGGATATATATGCCGGAGGAAGGGAGAAGACAGACCTCTTCGAGTCGGGACCTTTGTTGTGAACAGACGTGTCTCGGGGAGCCCCGTATTGAACTTGAGTATATTACGGGTTATCCTCTATCAGCAAACGTAGTAGCGTGTTGCATGTTTCTCCCTGGATTCCCTAGTGATATACCACGGGTTATCCTAGAATAAGAACGTTATAGCCGAGTTGGGCTTAAAGTTAAAGTTATTTCCTCTAGTGAGGCGCCCCGCCAGTGTGGCGCGAAGAGGAACGGTGCTTAGGAGCACCCTGCGTTAGGATATATCTCGTCCAGCAGAAGGGCTGTTTGGGACCCAGAGTTTAGCTGCAGTGTGAGTGAGGGAACGCTAGATCCGCGTGTCGACCCAGCACCAGCTCTACAACCAGTCTGCTCCGGCTGCCTGCAAGTTGCAACCAGTCTGCTACGCCAGCCTACGACCAGACCTGCACCTGGCTGCCTGCAGGACACGGGAGTTCTTCCCCACCAGCAGAGGTCGTCATCGGCCAACACTGCCTCTCTGCTCTAGCCCCGCTTGCTAGCACCTGCAACGAGAGTGTTCGACGCCATCTTGCCACCCGGATGGTGGTGGAGCGGCGCGGCCGCCATCTTGGTAGAGTACATTAGGGCTTCGGTGCCCAGGATCTATTGCACGTTACACAGTGTGGTGCGGCCTGCGGGCGAAGTTAACGTTGCTAACTACAGACCCCAAACATTACATGCCGGCATTAGCATAGGGCTTTTATTTTGGTAATTGTGGGTCCACACTTTTGTTTTCTTTCCTTTCCTTTGAGCGTGATAACATGTGTGTTTAATAATATTTTCCCATCCAATTTACCTTTTCCCTGTGGGGAAGTTACAGACCTGGTGCATTATAATTAAAGCCTTTTGAGGTATTATTCTTGCCGTATAATTAAAGCCTTTTGAGGTATTATACAGGGTGAAGGCCCAGACGTGGGTGATGACTCAAACACAGTGAAGTATATTATCCCTGATATTAACCCAGAGGTGGGTGTATAATATACGTGGTTATGAGGTATTGAGTTACACACAGGAGCTATAGTAGGACTTCAGCCCAATTGGCCACTAGTATTAAATAATTGTAACTGAACAGTACAATTAATATAAAGACTTAAATGGGGTTCGGTGTGCGTGTCCATTCCTGTGCCCAGCATTAACTCTTTTGGTGTGGGTAACGTATATATGATTAACCCCTTCCTACCCAACTCTCCCCTTTTCATTGTAAGGTTTCTAGGGTCATTGAGGGAGGGTACTGCTTGCGGGGGGAACTCAGAGTATTTAATTACAATTCAGTCCCGAGGTGTGGGAGGGTTTAAGGAGCAACTGGGGGGAGTGGGAGCGTGTTGGGGAGTACTGTTGACCGCCCTGCTGAAGGGAAGGAAGATCAGAGTACCAGACCAGGTTGGTAAATCCCGGGCCCCATCCACTCACACTACCAGCCTCCAGTCGACGCCCCAGGCCCAAAGACGAGGGTGCAGTCAGACAGAGTTCTACTGTGTCCAGCTACCTCGTGGCTGCCAGCAACCGTTCCCACGAAGCAGGGATAATCCACCCTGCTACATTTGGCGTCACGAACAGGATCAACATCCTAACTTACTCCCTTGACCGAGACCCGTAGAGAGACCCACGATGGCAAAGAAGGAGACCCACGCCGCGCCAGAGATGGCGGCGAAGTTTGAGCAGCTGCAGGAGCAGTGTCAGACTCAGGCGGCACTGCTAAAGCAGCAAGCCGCAGCGATGAAGGAGTTGACTGACCAGGCCCTCCACACTCAGGCGGCCCTACAGGAGCTACGAGAGGGCCGGGACGCCGCCACCGAGATACAGAAAGGAGAGACCCAAGCCGCGCAGGAGAGGGCGGCGGAGTTAGAGGACCTGCAGGTCGGAGGCAGGCGACACTACTGACGCGGCAAGCCGAAGCTATTACGGAGTTGATCAACCAGGCACTCCTAGAGAAGCGCTACACTCAGGCGGTCCTAAAGGTGCAACGAGACAGCGAGGACGGCGCCGCAGAGGTAAAGAAGGGGGAGGCCGAACGCATGGAGGAACTGACCGCACAGGTGAAGGCCCTGACGAACAGCACCCACACACACGCCGGCCTCCTGGACCGACAGGCGCTGGCCCTGGAAAAGACCCAAGCCGCTCTCGACCGGGACGGCCGCGAACCCCGCACCGGCCCCTCTACCGTGTACGTCCAACGGGACCGAAAGTGCAGCGAGTTCGGAGGGGGAAAAGAGAGAGGAGAGCCGCTGGTGGAGGACTGGATCCAGGACATGAAAGCGCATTTCCGGATCAGCAGAGTGCCAGGCGACGGACAGGCGGAGTTCGTACAACAGCATCTAAAAGGCGAGGCTAAACGGACAGTGCGCTTCGTGCTAGAAGGGACCGCCCCGGAGCCGGACGCCGTGTTCCGAGTGCTGCAGGAGACGTACGGAGACAAGACCTCGGTCAGTGCCCGCCTGAGAGAGTTCCTCGACTGCCGACAAAGAGATGGCGAGACCGTGAGGGAGTTTGCTTACGATCTACAAGAGCAGATGCGTCGCATACAGGGCCGAGAACCCCAACGAGTCGCGGATCCTGCCTTCCAGCTGCAGGAGCAGTTCGTGGTAGGCCTGAAGGATGGGATGCTGCGACGGGAAATGAGGAAGTCCGTAAAGGAGAACGGGGAGCGGACGTTTTTCGAATTGATGATGGCGGCGATAGACTGGTCCGAAGAGGAGATGGTCCTCCCCCCCACAGGGGGTGCCGGCAGGGGCATGATACGCGGCGTCACCGGGGAGAGATGCGAGCCACCTCTGGACATGGCCGCGCTACAGGAGCGAGACACGACCCCGAGAGGCTTCGCCGGAAGCCGACGGAGGGGAGACGGGCCCTCTACCCCACGCAGACTACCCCGCCGGAGCGAGGATGGGAGACTGATCTGCTACACCTGTCAACAGCCTGGCCATATCGGCCGCGAGTGCCCCCACGCGATGGGAGAACCACGCCCGACGGAAGCACCGGGCGGTGAGGTTTCTCCCCCACAAGTACAGGACGCCACCCACACAGCAGCAGGCGGGTCGTCCGACCTGGCGACCGCCAGACCATGGTCTGAGGGGGAGGTGTGGTGGCGTGCCGTAGTATTTGTAGGATTCGATACCACTGCGGCCGGCCCGACGGAAGCGCTGGCGCCCGGCCGCGCAGCCCGATGCGGTCAGAACCGGAGGCTGTACCCAGGAGACAGAACTATTACGGAGGCTTCCGACCAAGGGGTTCCCCCCGTCCCAGGCTGGTGCGAGACAGAGAGAAGAACAAGGGGAACAGGTCGGAAGGAGGTCAAGGGGGCGAGGACGGCCCGGATCAGGGGCCTCGTCGGCGCCGCTACCGCCGCAACTTCAACTACCGCCGCAGACGCTCGCCGGCGACAAGCCGGGCCCAGAGGGCGGCGATGGAAACGTCAAGAGGACGCCAGTGTTCACGGTTCGTCCCGAAAGAGGGGTCCCCGAAAGGACCGTGCAGAGAGATCAGAGCAAGATCTGCCCCTTCCCGGCCTCCGACCCGGAAGAGCGGACAAGGGCTCCCCGAAGGACCCTGAGGAGAGCGCGGAGCTCATCCGGAGCAGACGTGGGGGGTGCCTTCGTTTACCCTCGAAAACCGCACCCTAGGGCGTGTAACCCACCCAGGGTCGCGCGGGTCGTCGCTGAAGCAGCGCCGAACGAGGGAGGAGAGGTAGAGTTGGTCCCCTCAGGGGAGGGCGGCGAAGACGGCGGAGACGGAGTCGAAGAGGAGGCCGTGGGCGGTCCACCGATGGCCCCGGAGGGCGCGGCCGTGGTCCATGACCCGCCGACGGACACGGAGGAATCCGACACGGAGTCGGAGGTGGGAGAGGTGGAACCCCCCAGAGTGGAACCAGCCCGGCCCCAGAGGAGCACCAGAGGTCGGCTACCCGTTCGGTATCGCCAAGACTACGTGCGCAAGAGCGTGTTTGTTGAACAGTGTGTCCAACTCATGAAGGAGTGTGTGAAACTGTTAGCATAATGTGTGATTGTCGATCTATGTGTGAAACTGTTGGTCTGCATGCGTTGGTTGGTGTTTTGTTGTTAACTTGCAGAGGACTTAACAAGTTCAAAGTGGGGGGAAATGTAGCAGCCTGAACATATTGTTTATTATTCAGAACTGCTGACTTGCGTACGACGTTATTGAGATCATATTTCATTTTTTCATCATGTTATTCATAATTCCCTCACGGAGCCTGGGCTGATGCAGTGGGAGCATGCACAACCAGGGAGCGAAATTAACTTTTTGACTCACCGGCCAGTGGCGGGTAGATGGGAAGAATCTACCCGCCAAGCATATTTCTTACCTGCCAAATTCTTTTTGATTAAAAAAATATATATATATGTAGCAGCCTGAACATATTGTTTATTATTCAGAACTGCTGACTTGCCTTTTTGTCTCCCCTTTATGCACCAAGACATTCTAATTAGTTTCATTGAGATTCGCACGAACAATGACACAAGCGTCTCCAACTTCTATCGCTGGAATATGGATTATAAGTGGCAGTACTGAATTATTCTACCATCCTTTCCCCTGTGTGACTAGTAGGCGGGACCAGCAGGGGGCAGTAGCAGGCAGAGAGTGTCGGAGAGAGATGGAAGGATATATATGCCGGAGGAAGGGAGAAGACAGACCTCTTCGAGTCGGGACCTTTGTTGTGAACAGACGTGTCTCGGGGAGCCCCGTATTGAACTTGAGTATATTACGGGTTATCCTCTATCAGCAAACGTAGTAGCGTGTTGCATGTTTCTCCCTGGATTCCCTAGTGATATACCACGGGTTATCCTAGAATAAGAACGTTATAGCCGAGTTGGGCTTAAAGTTAAAGTTATTTCCTCTAGTGAGGCGCCCCGCCAGTGTGGCGCGAAGAGGAACGGTGCTTAGGAGCACCCTGCGTTAGGATATATCTCGTCCAGCAGAAGGGCTGTTTGGGACCCAGAGTTTAGCTGCAGTGTGAGTGAGGGAACGCTAGATCCGCGTGTCGACCCAGCACCAGCTCTACAACCAGTCTGCTCCGGCTGCCTGCAAGTTGCAACCAGTCTGCTACGCCAGCCTACGACCAGACCTGCACCTGGCTGCCTGCAGGACACAGGAGTTCTTCCCCACCAGCAGAGGTCGTCATCGGCCAACACTGCCTCTCTGCTCCAGCCCCGCTTGCTAGCACCTGCGACGAGAGTGTTCGACGCCATCTTGCCACCCGGACGGTGGTGGAGCGGCGCGGCCGCCATCTTGGTAGAGTACATTAGGGCTTCGGTGCCCAGGATCTATTGCACGTTACAAAGTGTGGTGCGGCCTGCGGGCGAAGTTAACGTTGCTAACTACAGACCCCAAACATTACATGCCGGCATTAGCATAGGGCTTTTATTTTGGTAATTGTGGGTCCACACTTTTGTTTTCTTTCCTTTCCTTTGAGCGTGATAACATGTGTGTTTAATAATATTTTCCCATCCAATTTACCTTTTCCCTGTGGGGAAGTTACAGACCTGGTGCATTATAATTAAAGCCTTTTGAGGTATTATTCTTGCCGTATAATTAAAGCCTTTTGAGGTATTATACAGGGTGAAGGCCCAGACGTGGGTGATGACTCAAACACAGTGAAGTATATTATCCCTGATATTAACCCAGAGGTGGGTGTATAATATACGTGGTTATGAGGTATTGAGTTACACACAGGAGCTATAGTAGGACTTCAGCCCAATTGGCCACTAGTATTAAATAATTGTAACTGAACAGTACAATTAATATAAAGACTTAAATGGGGTTCGTTGTGCGTGTCCATTCCTGTGCCCAGCATTAACTCTTTTGGTGTGGGTAACGTATATATGATTAACCCCTTCCTACCCAACTCTCCCCTTTTCATTGTAAGGTTTCTAGGGTCATTGAGGGAGGGTACTGCTTGCGGGGGGAACTCAGAGTATTTAATTACAATTCAGTCCCGAGGTGTGGGAGGGTTTAAGGAGCAACTGGGGGGAGTGGGAGCGTGTTGGGGAGTACTGTTGACCGCCCTGCTGAAGGGAAGGAAGATCAGAGTACCAGACCAGGTTGGTAAATCCCGGGCCCCATCCACTCACACTACCAGCCTCCAGTCGACGCCCCAGGCCCAAAGACGAGGGTGCAGTCAGACAGAGTTCTACTGTGTCCAGCTACCTCGTGGCTGCCAGCAACCGTTCCCACGAAGCAGGGATAATCCACCCTGCTACATATATATTTTATATAAAAATTTTTTTTTTAAATAAAATATATATTATATAATCATACTTGTAGTTGTATTATCTGCGAGACATCGCCACCACGCAATAAGTCAAAATGCTTGCTATCTGCAAACAGCTCCACTGTCTGTGTGTATACTTGAGTAGCCTCCAACTCCAGCAAGGATTCTCCGGCGATGCAGCTAGACCCTATACTAATACTCTACATTCAGCATGCAAGGATTCTCCGGCGCTGCAGCTGGACCCTATTGGTGTATAATGTTACGGTTCTTTGGTCAAATCACATTCATCAAGCCCTCAACTAGAATACGCATTGAATCAATGTTATAAGACATTGATATCAGGAGCTATCTGTAGCTACTGCTAGCCCGCTAGATAACGTTAAGACAATTTAGTTTACTGGGACATATAGAGCTAACGTGAGCTAGCTAACGTGAGCTAGCTAACGTGAGCTAGCTAACGTGAGCTAGCTAACGAGGGAACGGAGGTATTATGCACTCGAGTCGACTATTGCTGGAGCATTTGTTGATATCAGCAGCTATCAGTAGCTAGCCAGCTAGATACCGTTAGACAATGCCTCGTCATGTATTAAACTAAAAGTGAATAGTTGACTGGGTCATTGTTTAAACAGTAACGGTAGCTCATGGAGGTCCGATCTAGACTAGAGCAGACTGCCTCTGTGTTGATACGAGCAGAAGCCAATAGTATCCCGCTGCAGGGCTGGGCGGATATGACTCGTTGCCACGTTTTTTTTCAAAATAAGATAATAAATCATACGAACAGAATGTTGCTAACTGCCGGAGCCATCGATATTATGACTCTAGCTGTGCTTGGGGCGGAAATGAGACCCGCACAGATTTTCAAAATAAGAGTATCGTTATGAACTACACGTCTACACGCCACACGGCGGGCAGACCTCTCAGTGGCAAGCGCCAAAGGAAAAAAATTAGCGCCCCTGGCGGGTGGCGGGCTTAAATTTCGCCCCCTGTGCACAACTCTGCAACGCTTCAATCCTGCCCCCTGGTGGATGATCGGCGAGTTGCCAAACCGGAAATGGACGAGTCGATCTTGGAAATGCGTCCGGCACTCGCATATTGTCGCGAGACTCAAGACACACACTGTGTATATGGATCGCTGCCATAACTCAATAATCGACATGATTTGGGCTGTTATTATTATTATACAAACCGGAAATGGATCGACTCGATCGCCGTCAAATAAGTGAGATCTTTTTGCTCCAGTCTCACCGGCCAACGGTAAGAGGACGCTGGCGTAATTTTCAGCGCGTTTGTTTATTATTATCCATGCAAACTGCTCTGATCAATATATCACCCATACTACATAAAGCATTTACTGACTAGCACGGAATTATAAACGACCCCCCCGTTCACCCGCGCATGATCAGTCATAACGTTTAGGATCATGTACAGTTGAAATTTTTAATATAGCGTGTATCGCCAACAAACGGCATTTGATAATCTATATGCGTTTATGCCTATATCTCACGTTCTAGGAATTACTGCAGAAAACGATAAAAAACATTTTTATATTCTAGACGGTATTTTCGTATGAACATACGAATGAAAAAGTTAAAAACTTTCCTACATCCTGAACGATAGATAATCGATGTTGAATGGGCCATAGTAATGTCAATTTAGCAATACAATTTAAAAAGTTATAGCCCTGCAAAAAAGGTAAACATCTCCATAGGCTTAGACTGGTAGCAGTGATCAAACATTGATGGATATACGTAAGCGTGGCAGGGCTTTTTTTTTTTTTTTTTACCTTTAGGGGGGGGGGGGGCTCGCGCTTAAATCGACCACAGGGCCTCGCATTTCTCTCAGACGGCACTGTACAATACACATTGGAAGTGGGGCAACGTGAGCAATAGATTGGAACATAACAGATTGCTTGGCGGACATCATGACTGGACACAATATAGGCGGAATTTCCATTCTTGGACTAATTTATTGGTAAAATGAATAACTCCGCTCATCCGGGCTTCTCTCGTTAATGAAACATACGCGCCACATTGCACACTCCCAGTCTCATCTTCTTTGCTTGTCCAACGGAGGTGGGTGGTGGAGAGCCAACGGCTTCTTTCTCTCGGTCTAATGAATGACATCATGCAGGTTGCTATCTGCGACATGACATGCATGCACAGTAGAAGCTCGTTCATCATCTAGGAAATCAAACGTGGTAAGTGCATGATACATTCTCCGTAATTGTAGCATAATTGCATACTGCAATTGTGCCGGTTTGCAGACTAGCCTTGGCTAAGCTAATCCACCCAATGCAAAGGGTCAAGCAGGTAAAACCAGCTATTGTTAAACATTGTTTATAACTGACCTGTTACACAGTAGCTATAGTGTTGCTGTTGTGTTACATAATTAGCTAGACAATAAATGGGGGACATGGCTGTGAAAATATATCCCTTGCACTTGTTTGGTTTGTCACCTGCCGTCTTTGAGTCTGTCCTGGTTTCATTCTTGTTGGCTGCCTCTGCTAAGAGGCTGAGCAATAGCTGGCTGCCAGCATTTGTAGTTAGCTTTAAGAAAGTGCTATAACAATGATGGATTGATTGATGTGAATGATTGCTACACAAATGTACCAGCAATGTGATTTCTGCAGTTGTATTGAAATACAATCATATAGCATTCAAATGAATAATACATTAAAATGTATAAATTCTATACATTCCTGGCATAAACACCCAAGGACAACACATACTGTAGATTAAATAAACAAAATAAAATTCTGATTCTGATTGACAGTCCCTTTTAGCTTGAATGCACTCGTATACACAAGATGCCCTATGCCTATTGGACTAGTCTATAATCGACAGGAAATATTTTTTTTGTCTTTTCACTGACTTTCACAGTGTTTAGTGATGTTGTGTAAATGGTAAATGGCTGCATTTATATAGCGCTTTTATCCAAAGCGCTTTACAATTTGTTCCTCACATTTTACCCATTCACTCACACATTCACACACCGACGGCGGACCTGCTCATCAGGAGCAATTAGGGGTTAAGTGTCTTTGCTCAAGGACACCTCGACACGCTGCCCGGGAGGAGCGGTAATCGATGTGATCTTTTCTATTGAGGTTGACGGGATGCAGCAGAAGCTGTGCTCCAGAGGAAGCGGCTCTCTCTTCCTGGAGAGGAACGGGCCGGGGCCCTCCTCCCGACCTCAACTTCCCTTCCGGTGTCCCCGCTGTGGCGAGCAGGAGAGGTTCCGCAGCCTGGCGTCTCTCCGAGCACATCTGGAGTACCGGCACACCTACCACACCTCGGACAGTAATGCCGCCGGCTCCGCCATGGCCACGTCCTGGCATGAGCTGAGCAGCCTCCCGACCCGTAGGGGTCAGCAGAGCGCTGTACAGATGTTTCACGTCCGCTCCCTCAGTGACAGCAGAGGCAGCGGCTACCTCCAGGCCTACAGCTCGGAGAGGCGGCGCACACAGAGTGTGGGGGTGGGAACGCAGGCTGAGGAGGATGAGGAGGATGAGGAGGTAAAGACGGAGGATGAAGAAGAGGGCGAGGATGATGATGATGAGGAGGAGGCGGAGGAGGGAGAAGCCAGCAGGAACGACAGTGACCTCAAATCATTCACCAAAAACCACCACCGCCATCACAACCATCACCACTTCCCCTACCCTCCTCCTGCCCCCCTCGGTCGCCCGCTAGACCCAGACCCACTGGACGTCCCGGAGGCTTTGGGTGTGTTGGGTTACAGATTACATATTCTAACTGCATTTACCTGTGTTTTGTTTTATATCGTAGCCTAATCAGTTTTACTGACCTGGGCTTAAGGATTCATACTGGTCTGTAAACCCCCCCAGTTGTAAATAAATATTTAGGAGAATACCATGTAGCCTGAGGAGATAATAATAATAATTATAATATTGTATAGTTCAAGTAGACCTCATGTCAACCTTGCTCCCGTCCCCACCTAGCATCCTGTGACCGTCAACCCTTTTGAATGCAGTCTCGGGCCTTATTACCATATACTGTACCAATGGCTAAAACCTTGACCTGTGCCGTCGATCCTTGACCGATGTGAAAACAATTCAATAGAGCATTGGCGTGACTGTCAAGGTTGGATTATGGATGTATAAATAGATTATTGTGTGCGAGCTATAAAAAAAGGTGAAATATCTTCTATCTTGTAACCGTGCCCTCAGGACGGAGCTTGTACCCCGGGTTGGAGGCCGCCGCCTCTGCCGCGGTGCGCCGGAGACTGGCCGGCGTCCTGAGGGCGGCGGACGGCACCATGCAGAGGCGGCTAGCGAGGGTCAGCACGGAGCTGGCGCAGACGGACACAGAGCTCCTCTGTCTGCGCGCTCATTCACAACACCTGGCGCAGGAGAGGCAGGAAGTGGCGGAACGGGAGCGCTCGCTGAGCAGGCAGGTGGACGTGGCCGTCATGGTGATCGCCACGCTGAGGGAGCAGCTCAACGCCTCCGAGAACGAGTTGGAGAGGCAGGAGAGGTGTGTGTGTGTGTGTGTGTGTGTGTGTGTGGTGTGTGTGTGTGTGTCTCAGATTTGACTATCATTACTTAATCATCTTTATTTTCTATTGGGTTTATTATAACTTGATTAATTGATTACTGATTGATTAACCAAAGTGTTGGCAATATATACAGAGAGGGAGAGAGAGAGACAGAGGAAATGAGGACAGCGACAGTTGTGATTGGAGGATCAAGAAAAGAGGGCAGGGTTTGAGATAGGTCAATTGCATCCTTCTTTGTGTTTCTTTGCAATTCACTGGTTGATTTAAAAAAAAATTGGTTTTAATTTTTGCGCTCCAGGGAGGTGATCACCATTCAGAATTTTCTGGAAGCTGCAGCGCGTCAGGAGACGTGCGGTAAAGTCCGTATCCAGCACTTCATAGAGAACCTGCTGAGACGCATCGCTCTTGCCGAGAGACTGGTGGAATACTACCAGGGCAACGACAGGTCTCCACACTGCAGCCACTACAAGGTACACTCTCCTCATACACACACAATACAAACATGTCATACATTAGCCCCTTACGTGACTGCGGTTTGCAAGCCTGGGGCTTTTGTGACCGCAGTCACTTGCTGGTGGGACGCGACCAGTTGTACTCACAGAGCGAGCCGTGTATTTCCGCCATTGGTGTCACCGTGCATGAGCACCAGGCATTTGGCTGCCTGGTCCAGGCATTACAGGCGGAAATACACGGCTCGCTCTGTGAGTACCACTCGTGGAGTAACAATGATTTAAACTGTTTATTAGCAACTCCGAGCTTCCAGACCCCACTGTAAAGCTGTGTTAAACCCATATTGTACGCTGGGTATCTTTGTAATTCATATCTGATATATTTTCGACACACCCCCAGCCCCTGCAATCACGCTTGGTTGTTATTTTTTAAACTGGTCGCGTCCCACCAGCAAGTGACTGCGGTCACAAAAGCCCCAGGCTTGCAAACCACAGTCACGTAAGGGGCTAGTCATACATATACGTGTTTGCATATTTGTGCACGTGCACACACACTCAGACTCAAAATCCTGCCCATTTTACGCAATCATAATTTTAAAGTCGGGACTAGATATTTCCTCGCGAAAGGATACTTGGTCACCACAGAGTTTTATTTGACATAATTGGTGCGAGTTCGGTCACGTATCTTGCGCTGGACCAATAGCAGCTCTCTTTGTTGCGAGGATAGCCGTCGGGCGACAACAAATGACATCCACAGAGTAACATTACGGACGAAAATGGACAAAAAAACACCTTCTAACGTTCGCAAAAAGGTTTATAAACAATGTTATATGCATCACACGTCCGTTCAGAAAGAACGTGTACAAGATTTTACACAGACACAGTGGGATAGATATAGAAACTGCGTCGACCGGTGGCTTAACCTACCAGGCCAGAATCATACCATTGCGGAGACATACAAACATTGTTTAGAGATCGATTTGTGTCATAAATGTCATAATATATCTGTATATCGTGTATGTCATAAATGTCATGATGAATTGAAAATGGGGGACCCTGATCTCTGGTCTGCATCCCCTTAACAATTGTGTATTGAGCCGTACTGTATTGTACCCATTCTGCAATCTGTTAATAAAGTTTTCAATCAATCAAGATGTGGATACACTATTTGATGCTGTGCTGAGATACATAACTAGCATTCTAGTTTTCTTCAGATAAGATAAGATATTCCTTTATTGATCCCCTTGGGGAAATTCAGGCATCATAGCAGTATGGGGGAGGGGGAGGGGATGTACAGGTAGTAAAAACAAGCAGTGTAAACAATATAAGTCAATATAATTAACTAACTAACTGAAATATACAGTATTCACATAAGGTGCAGTATGCATAAGGTAGTGTTATTGTCCTTTTTAGGTTCCTAGTAGTTGTAGTTGGATGTCTGGCAGCAGTCCCTGCCCACTGTTGTGGAACCTGATGGCCGCTGGTATGAAGGACTAGCCGAGGCGGTTAGTTGAGTGTGTATGAGTCTGTGACTGAACGTGCTTCTCATCTGTATGCCATCTAGTTTGATTGTTTACGTAGGGGTGGACGGTATGGTCTAAAATTTATATCACGGTATAATTTGAAGCATAGACGGTAACGGTATATATCACGGTATCAGTGTTTCTGTTAGAATTATTTTTTTTGCCTGATAGGCAGGCTATATAAAGAATGACATCCTCAAGGCATGTAGATTTATAATATTTTAACTTAAAACTAGGCTACTTTTGCGTATAAAGTCATTATATTCCAAATAAAATAAGTCCCGAGTCGAGACTCCTGCTCCCATTGCAAACAGCGGGGCTGGATGCTGGATTTTGCTAGAAGCATATGTAGCTGCAGAGCCGCAGAGCCAGGGGCTCCCTCAGGTCTGGTCACAGGCCCGCTCAACAGCGCCCCCCCACCCAACGGCTGAATTGCCAATGGCTGAATTGGAGTATTGCACAGTGCAATACTCCAATTCAGCCATTGGCAATTCAGCCGTTGGGTGGGGGGGCGCTGTTTGACGGGCCTGTGCAATAGTACCCAGCTGCAGCCGTTCAGACCAGCGCTTACAAGCCCCGCACATACAAGCCCGCACATAGCAACCCCTCGCTTCCATTGGCTGATTTTGGTCACGTGATTTTGGGTCACGTTGCACGTTGCACTGCGGGATTGATTGATTGATTGATTGAAAACTTTATTAACAGATTGCCGTATGATTTGGGTCACGTTGCACTGCGGGATTGATTGATTGATTGATTGATTGATTGATTGATTCATTGATTCATTGATTCATTGATTGATTGATTGAAAACTTTATTAACAGATTGATTGATTGATTGAAAACTTTATTAACAGATTGCCGAATGGGTACACGTGACCACAGGCCCTGATTGATTGATTGAAAACTTTATTAACAGATTGTAGAATGGGTACACGTGACCTGACCGATTGATTGATTGATTGATTGATTGATTGATTGAAAACTTTATTAACAGATTGCAGAATGGGTACAGTGACCGATTGATTGATTGATTGATTGATTGATTGATTGATTGATTGAAAACTTTATTAACAGATTGCAGAATGCAGTACAGCTCAATACACACAATTGTTAAGGGGATGCAGACCATGCAGTACTGTTACATTTGTGACATACAGTAAATATATACAAGGGGGAGGGAACTGTACATTTATGATGAATTGAAAATGGGGGACCCTGATGAAAGACGGAAGTCTTTCTCTGGTCTGCATCCCCTTAACAATTGTGTGTATTGAGCTGTACTGCAGATATATTTCAATTGCCTTACTTATTTACATAAGTATTATAGGCCTACAGCAGTATTGTACAGACAGTCTGTGTGAAGTCTGTGTGGTTATCCAGCTGCACAAAGGCAGAGCAAGAGGCTCTACAGAGGGTGGTGATGATAAAGCCATGATAAAGACCTTCAATCAGCTGAAGGGGAATCCCTCCAAGCTGCTGTCAGCGCTACACACCTTCGGCCGCTCTGGTATCAGCCATGCATCAAAACGTGCACACGCACTCAGGCGAGTCGCTAACCGTGCTGGGCCAAGTATAGCGGCTCAACCCACCTCTGTTGCCCGTCGTAAAATGAAGCTCGGGGGTCGACGACGGCTCGCTGCGGGGAGGCCGAAGAAAAGTGTGGTGAGCACAGACCATCGCTATAGTTTCCCAACAGGAGTAAAGTCTGGAACGCACCACAGCCTGTCACAAGCAGTAGAGATGTGTCGTAGCAATCCGAAGTGACATTGACCACCAATATAGCATGTACATAAAGACCCAGTGCCTCATCCGTAGCTAATATTGCACTACCACAGGACCTAGCATGTCCTACCATGCTCTGTAAATAACTTATGTACATATACCGATATGCCCTACTCTGTTTACTTGTTTTATTGCACAATGTCGTTCTATTGGATTCTATTATATGTTATTACTATTGTATTATGCACATCTTTGCGGGCACGACCACCCGCATTTAATTTTTTTTTTTTTTTTTGATATTTTTTGCACAAATCTCTCCAATATTCAAAACATCTCTTTCCACATCACCATATGCAACTTCCAAGATTTGCCTTTTTCTTTTTTGTAAGAACATACAAAACATGTAAAGGACTCATACAAATACATTAACAACTCAAGTTCAAGTTCAAGTTCAAGTTCTTTAATAGTTGTCATACAGAAGTACAGAATACTTTCATACAAAATGCTTCTTACTGTTACGCTCCAGAGACTGTGCTAGACAAGATAGTATCAAATAACATAATAACATAATATAGCATGAATTTAGAAGAAGAAAATGAGGTCACAGTGTTCGGTAAGCGTCCCAGACACATGTAGGTGTGCATGATAGCATGCATGCATGTGTGTCTCCAACATATGTATGTGGGTACGTGTATTGATTGATTGATTGATTGAATTGATTGATTGATTGATTGATTGAAAAGTTTATTAACAGATTGCAGAATGGGTACAACTGACATGGAAAATAAAAAAGACTTACGAAAAAAAGAAAAATACTATACTATACATTGTGCGTATACATCCCTGATATATATACTTTGCATGTAGACCGATCTACCTGCGAGCAGGTATGTGCTGCATCCTCTATCGGGATGCCACCCTTCTCCATATTGCATGTGAGAGAAAGCGTCCCAGACACATGTAGGTGTGCATGATAGCATGCATGCATGTGTGTCTCCAACATATGTATGTGGGTACGTGTATTGATTGAATTGATTGATTGATTGATTGAAAAGTTTATTAACAGATTGCAGAATGGGTACAGTACAGTACATCTCAATACATACAATTGTTAAGGGGATGCAGACCAGAGAAAGACTTTCATCTTGTTTACATCAGGGTCCCCCATTTTCAATTCATCATAACATATATGACATACATGACATACAGATAGACAGTACTGCTACATCTATACATTTATGACATATCAGATTTGCAAATACAGTAATGTTTGTGATACAAAAGTGTCCAGAAAAGGAGTGTATATACATTTGGCGTAGAAACTGTACATTGGAGGAGGTTGGTGGGGTGGGGTTGGGTGGGTTGGGTGAGGGCTGTGTACGTAAGCATGTGTACATGCCTCACATGTGTGTGTGTGTGCATCTTCCAGGTATGCGACTGTACTCCTATCTCTTGTGTGTGTCTCGTATCCATGTGTGCCTCCGCCCCCTATGTGAGTGTATATCTCAGGTGTGCATATATATGTGCGTCTCAGCTACGTATGTGTGTGTCTCCTATGTACATGTATATCCCCCATATGTGTCAGTGAGAGCCTATACCTCAACTATGTGTATATGTAGGTGTGTGTATGCCTATTTCCTATAAGTGAGTATGTGCATGTATGTGTGCCCCTGACATGTATAACTTAGCCTTGTGCATATGAGTGTGTGTAAACCTATTATGTACACATACGAATATGTGTATCCTAGATACTTGTATGCGGCTAAACATGCGCATATGAGAGTGTGATAGAGACAGTGACCATTCCATAGATATACCATCCGGACATAAAATCCATGTACATACATATATAACACATTATAAAGTACAAGTACCATCAGATCAGATCCCCTTTTTCATATTCATCCTTGATATCATTGTAACCCCACCTTAATCATTTGTCCCCAGACCGTTCAGTCAGGTGTAGAAAACTGTCCCATAAACGTGTATGCAAATAAACAACTTGTGACAAATAAAACTCTTGACTTGACCACCAGCCTCTCTATCTAAATGTTATATTGTTAACTGTCTAGTTAGGCATTAACTGTGTTAATCTAAATGTTATATTGTTAACTGTCTAGTTAAGGCATTAACTGGGTTAATTAATCTAAATGTTATATTGTTAACTGTCTAGTTAAGGCATTAACTGGGTTAAGTGGGGAGTGCGTCATGGTACAGTTTCAGTAAGTGGGGAGTGTAAACAAGTTGAACGCGTCACGTGAAATAACGTTACGTGAATAAACATATAACGTTACAATGTACAGTTTCTGACAGCTGGCTGTGTTGTGAAATGTGCATAACGTTATGAATAAACCGCGAAGTCACGCGAAATAACGTTATAAACGCGAATCTGGTAGTATATTTATTTGTATCTTCTTGAGATGATAACATTACATCCGCATTTTACCGCATGGCGAGCTAAACCAATCAGAGAGGGGCTTCACTCAACCAATCAAAGAGGGGGCTGCAGAAATGGAGCCCAACCAATCAGAGAGGCGTCTGCAGAACCTCAGCCATTGGGTGGGACCCAAATCACGTCACCAAAATCAGCCAATGGAAGCGAGGGGTTGCTATGTGCGGTGCTTGTATGTGCGGGGCTTGTAAGCGCTGGTCTGAAGGTCTGCAGCTGGAAGCATCTCGGCCTGTGACCAGACCTGAAAGAGCCCCTGGCTCTGCGGCTCTGCAGCTGCATGCTATTCGCAAATCCACTGCTGCAGCCGTCCTCCCGCTGCAGCCGTCGTTATCATAACACTACACACATATCGTAATGTTTACAGCAAACTGTAGTTGATCACCAGGTATGTTTTATTAACGTAGAATAATTCATATAAGAAAAACGATAGGGAAATATCTTACCTTTCTCCACTGGTTAAAAATGCCAGGAACTGAAATTGAAACTTGCTGTGCGCCGCAGTGATATGTGTTTATTATGAAATGACAATTGCGTGTTGACACGCCCACTGCGCGAAGCCTCCTAAATAACTTTTTCCAGTTTGCACATATCTATTATCTATGACTAATTCTATCTATTTTTAGGGGCAAATGCGATTGAAATAGTCGCGCTGTGGTTACATGACATCATTGCTATTTTAGAGCTGCTCTACCGGTTACACGGTATAGTCAAAATCCATACCGTAGAGCAAATTAATACCGTTTATACCGTATACCGTTTATACCGTCCACCCCTACCCCGTACTGTAATATTCTAGAACGTTGTCATTTGTCAGCCTATTTATGAATCGTTTTCAAATAAACGCTAGATTATCGATAGTATATGTGTACGTGTGCACGCTAGTGCCGCGCGCTGAAAATCGATTCTCTTAGTTTTTTTTTCTCATTAATTTTCATTGAGTCCAATCCAAAAGAGTGAATTACCATCTGGGAGACGATAGGGGGCGCTTTTTTCACATCTGAGCTCCTGGGGTGCCTGATTTTCCAACGGTAGACTCGGTTGATGAAATATGAATTCAGATCGCTAATAAAATAATAAAGCGAGAAAAAACGAATATTCTCGTTATGGGCATTCAACCCGCGGGGGGTAAACCCGAGAAAACTCGGGTTGGGCATCCAAAGTGTTAACATGCTTTATATCCTCGCCATTACTATATGCCTGTTGCGGTTAAAAACCTTTTTAACTAACGTTAGCTGCTAACGTTAGGTTATGACTATAACCAAGTTCTATTAGAATAGCGACGCTCGGCATCGCTCTCTGCACTATCTCGCATATGTGCATGCGCACTGAATAAAGACCACAAATGTACCTTTAATCCCAATATTCGTCTGACCACACCCCTATCAGCTTACCCATATAAGCAGGGGTGGGGCCACCCACTCGCCTCCTTCCCAAGCTTTCGCCACAAGGCGAGGTCAAAGGCTGCAGTGGCGTCGGATGCCGAGCTTCGCTATACTAACAGAACTTGGTTATAGTCATAACCTAACGTTCTGTTTCGTATTCGCTCTCGCTCGGCATCGCTCTCTGCACAAGGGAGGCCGAGCGAGAGCCAACGGCCGACAAATACACCCCGCTGACAGCCCCCCACAACCATCAGAACAGGGAGGGCCGAGCCCCCCCGACCCACCCTAATGGAGGGCACCCCCCCTATTAGGGGCTTCACGAGAGGGCGACGGACCCGACCGTGCGAAGAGGCACTCAAGCAACTCAACGCACAGGGTGAGCAGACCGTGGCTTGACCCCACGACTACACACACGCACAACCCGCATGCCACCCGGGAACGAACGGAGGAACAACCTCGTTACTGCCCCCAGAATCACGGGGTCAAGGGCAAACCCAACCCCGTGGCAAGGCCGTAGCAGCGGAGCGCGAAGGAAGACCCAGACCCACCAAAAGGACTGGACTCCCTGGAACGGGGGCCCGGAGAAGTCCATGATGCCAGCATCAAGACCCCACCAGGTGGGCACGTAGTGCCCCGCCCCCCACATCGCCAGCGTATTCGGACAAAGGCCCCTCAGCCGAGCGGGCCCCGTCCCCCCAATAGTACACCGCCTGGCACACTGACCCTGCAACAGGCAGTCAGCATGGCCGTAAGCACACAAAAAGGTTAACCAACGGAAGCAGGCAGCGCACCGGGGAAAAACCAGGCAACAGGCTATTAACCCTAGCCTGGAGACTGCGGACGAGACAGGCGCCAGAGGGGACAGCTGAACACAGCCGCCCCGGCGGAAGGAGCGTAAGCTGGCGGTGTTGCATGACCAAGCTTCCATTTAAAAACCCCCACCCAGAGGGGTCGAGGCAGAGAAGGCTGACACGATTGGCAGACGTCATGAACGTGCAGGGGCACCCTCAAACGGTGAACCCGGGAGTTGACACTGCTCCAACACACCAGGGAATCAACCACCTTGGTGTTACCCAATGCGGTGGTTGTTCCTATAACCCCTCAAGAAAAAACTCCAAAACACACCTGCGGGTATACACCGGCTATACCGCAGTACAAGTGTTTCAGTTTCCAAAAAAGGGTTAACCCAGGCCTACGGGTCGACGAAACATTACTTCGGACCGGGCCTGGCGGTACGGGAAGCACAGGGTCACCAGAGGAGGTCAAAAACCACCCCCACAGGCCCCTCTTCGCCATGCGTGAGAGAGGAGCGAAAAAGAATGGAGAACCAGCCCCTAAGCACACCGTACTTGGTATTCCCAGGCGGTCTCCCAACCAAGTACTAACCAGGACCAACCTGTGTAGCGGCCGAGATCCGACGAGATCGAGCGTGTACAGAATGGCATGGCCGTAAGCCATTACGACAGTGCTGAGTAAAAACGTACCCAACCAGGGTCTCCATAGCGCTTAACCCTGTGACACCCGGACCGACCTGGCATTTTTCCCCCTGAAAAAAGCCCAAGTCCCTCAGGGTACCAGAACAGCAGATCTGCATCCCCGGCGGACAACGGGTTCAACTGATCTGGACCAGCGTGACCAGAACCAGTCCCGTGCCCTAACCACGCCGACATGCCTACTCCAGGAGAAAGGACAGATATGCGTGTCGATCTTAACATGAAAAGAAGGCGCCACCCAGACGTTCGGGCGAACCGCGCCTGGTGGCCCACCCCAAGGGCGTGAGACCCCTCTACATATGTTCAGATCCATCCCGTCATCATCCCCCAGACATGAACGAGAATCCGTCGAAAACCAACCCAGGTCGTGGGATTTGGTCGTCGGAAGAGGAAAAACCCCCATCTCAGTCGCTTTATAAAAACGCCGTTTTAACCACAAGCAACCAAGGCGTGCCAGTCAGTCGCCTGTTTACAGCGAGCTAGCACTATACGTGCGTCAGGACACACCCCCATCAATGAACAGGCTATTTAGACCTGTCATTGAATCCCCAAGGCGCCCAGGGAACGACAAGAGGGGCGTGACACTTCCTAACTCCAACACTTTTTGAATAGAAAAGAAGGAAGCATCAACAGTATGTATCCCAGTCTACACAGCCGGGGGTAAAAAAAATTCACATTTTTACATCCCACCACCCTCCCATAGGAAGGAGACGGGGATCCCCAGAGAGACTTCCCACGCGAGCTGTACAGATTGAAAAGAATATATTGCACCTTGAGCCATGTAAAAAATTGGTTTTAGGGCTCTCCGGGGAAGAGGCACTGAACCCATACACACTCAATAATCGAATTGAATCGAATACATATACAATAGAATAGGACACCTTCTAGAGGGTCCACTCACTTTGACAATCTGAGGAGGAAGGCTCTGTACTCTGATGGAGGCTCCCTCACATGGAAGAAGGAGTCCGAACTCACAGAAGGCCCGAATAGGCGCTTGGTGAGGAGGAGCCCTGACCACCCCCCTGAAACAGATCCATCACATGGACCTGAACAGCACACGGAAGTCCTACCAACAGAGACGCTAACCTGCTATCTGATTTTTACTAAGGAAAAAACACAGAATAGAGAGGGCTCTAAGAGCCCCGGTCCAACATACACATGTGCTTCTGTGGCCAGTCCAACCCAGTTGTAGGTCACATGACACACACAACTCATCATCACCTACAAAAAATGGCAAAAACACTATACAGAGGAACGCCGTTTTTCATAATGAGAGAATACATAATTCTCGATTAGTATCGGCCACAGGCCTTGCTAAGCACACACGACAGCGACCAAACAATCTTTTCTTTCAGGAAAATAAAGTTTCTCCAGCAGTTTTAGCACAACCTCAGCAATCAAGCTAAGGGTTACATCGCATCCCTACCACACAAAAGACACAATGTAGTGCAACATGTCTGATAGGAGGATGAAAAAGTCCCCAGGGAACCGGGGGGAAACACAATCCTCTTATTTTACCCTTAATACGGCGAGTTAAAACAGGAAAAACCTGTTAATATGTGAACACTGTTCATTGTCATCACAGGCTGAGAAAAGAACATTCTTTTACTCACTTGTCACTAAGCATAGCTTCATAGGTTAGTTACCTTAGTTGTGAGTACACGGTACATATAAACACACATGATGTTTCTCACACAACAACCAGATCATTTTCTGTAACAACCCGATTTGCACGGAGAAGCTAACTGCCAGTGACAAAGACAGTCCACACATAACTCGCGTCGTATCCTAAATGCATTGCAGCAACACACGTTTTGGGAAAACATCGTTATTCACAAAACATTTAGAAAAGTAAAACCAGAAGACGTGTTATAAGGTCTGGTCAAACCTTGTCCTACCCGGAACGTAGATCAGCGAAGTGCAGTCACAGACACTGTAGGAACACAGCCGCTCCTGTGTTGCTTGAACTGGGCAGCGTCGCCGCTCCAACCAGTCGCTACAGTCCTCTTTGTTGACGCAATCCCTGTCCAGGCTCAGGGCAGGGTCGACGAACATCCCCTGTCAAGGATGACGTCGTAGTCAAGAGTGTAAAACATGTTATAATCAAAGCACGTTCAACAGAGTAGCATTAAGCTAACGGCCGCTCCAACCGTTCGGGCGCTACTGCCCCTGCTCGCGAGACGCCGGCGCACGCGACCAGAAGCGAGCTCGCGGCGGCGCGCGAGGAGCTAAAGCTACCCCGCGCCAGGCCTTGGCCTATAGCAGCAAGCTAACGTTACCTAGTGATCACGACATGCTAGCGCCACAGCTAACAGCTGACTGGCTAACAGTAGGCCCAACCTAAGTAGGCCATGCAGCGATCCCAGCAGGCTAACGCAGCAGCTAACAGCTGACTGGCTAACCGTAAACTAAGCAGCTATCACCTGAACATGTATACAATGACATAACACTCACCCAGACAGGCCGCCGTTCTGAACCTCTCCTCACTTTTTAAGAGAAAAGAGAAACAAGATGTCAACACTGCTTTACAACAGTGATTTTACCAACACCCGACGGAATCAGCACAATACCAAACTGGCCTGTGTAGCTGACTTGAACATGGATCTGCCGCTATCGCACATCCATGCACATATCTCCTCGTGAAGGAATACTCTCATTTGGATATGAAAGAAGGGGCTTAACACGGGACAGAGAGATAACCACTCGTCCAGAACACACAGGGATCACCAGTGTTAATGGTCGCGGCCCACTAGTTAAAACTACAATGGTCTTCAGACCAAGGTCTTCTGTCGCCTAGGTGGCTGAACAAAGGACCCTAGCCTGGGGCCGGTTTCCATAAACATTGTCAAGTAGCCCCCATAGCACTAACAGACAAGTGAAGCCCGCCAGCAACAGTACTCACCCAACCTGAAACCCACCGCTTCTCACAACAGCGGCGCGTCCGACAGTTCAGCTGTGGCCTGACAGGTTTCACCCCAACAAACACAGCAAGGAACTGCAGTTGAGAAGCATGCAGCGGCGTGCTCCCAATACGAAAACCAGTGGAGGGTTTTTAGAATGATCATCATCTTCCAGACACTCCAGTACGAAGACAATATCGCCGTATTTTCTCGAAAATAGTGAGAGAGAAAATAAAGATATGATGTCAACGTATCCTTGTTTCTCAAAGCTGCTCCTAATCCTTTCTTCCATCATGGTGTCAAGTGTGGGGATCTACCGAGGCACTTCTTCCTTGTGGTGAAGCGAGAAGGAGGCGAGTGGGTGGCCCCACCCCTGCTTATATGGGTAAGCTGATAGGGGTGTGGTCAGACGAATATTGGGATTAAAGGTACATTTGTGGTCTTTATTCAGTGCGCATGCACATATGCGAGATAGTGCAGAGAGCGATGCCGAGCGAGAGCGAATACGAAACAGAACTAAGTTAAGCTATATGCTTCCGTTCCTCTTTCACTCATCTCTCGTAAGCTACGTCATCCCCCGCTAAGAGTCATGGGAGATGTAGTAAGTACAACAGTCCTTCCTAGTAGGCTAGAACGCTGTGAATTATGACTCAGTAGCCACGACAGTAACACCAGTCTGCTCTTGCTATTCTCCCTCTCGTGTGTGTGTGTGTCTTTATGCAGATCTTTATGCAGTTTTAAAGCACCGTGGCTTTGTTCTGAATGCACTTTGTTGAAGAAAAGAAAATGCACTTGACTTGAATGCACATTTTGTTGTATGCAAAGAGAAAATGTTTAAATTGTACAATCTTTCAGCAGTCAGTCTGGAATTAATGTATGCATTTAAAAGTGCTGAATAAATGTTTTATGGACCCATAAGTGATTATTAATATTATTTAAGTTAAGTTTTGCCATAATCATGTATTTTGCCATAATTAGGTAGCAAAAAAGAAAATCATATATATATATTTATATTAACACATTGGCCGCCATGCATTGTACCCATCTTTGGGCCCAGTCTGCCAGCGCTGTAAGCCTATGGAGATGTTTACCTTCTTTGCAGGGCTATAACTTTTTAAATATTATAGCTATATCGACATTACTATGGCCCATTCAACATCGGGTATCTATCGTTCCGGATGTGGGAACGTTATATATTTTCATTCATACATTGTTGTGTTAATACCGTTGTGAATATAAGTATGTTTTTAAGGTTTTCTGCAGTCATTCCTAAAACGCGAGTTATAGGCCCCGACGCATATGATAGATTATCGATTGGCGTTTCTTTCCTATACACGCTATATTAAAAAATTCAAATGTATATGATCGGTATACATTATGCTTCATCATGCGTGAAGGAAAGGGGGGGGTCGTTTATAATTCCTTGATCGTCAGTGACGGCTTTATTTAGTATGGGTTGATACTAGGGATGTCCTGATCAAATTTTTTTGCTCCCGATCCGATCCCGATCATGTGATTTTGAGTATCTACCAATACCGATCTTTCCCAATCCGATTTTTTTTTTTAATTATTAAAAAATATATATATATATTTTTTTTTTATTTTTTTTTTTCATCCCAATTTCTCACATTACATTCACCCTGAATGTTGACGTTATCCAGGTGAAAAGTTAACTTCATTCAAGCGAGGCATTGCAACCGGAGTAATCTAAAAACTCCGCCTCCAACCTGCTGCTTCATGAGAGCAATGGCGTCATCGTCTATAAAAATCAGGTGACTGCAAGTTCTGCAACTAGTGGATGTCCCTCATCCTTGACATAAATCATTTGATGTATAATTAAATCAAAGGAAATGCGTTTGTTTTGGCAAAATTCTTCTGCTCTGTGTGACAATAAATAAATGAATGATGATATGCAATTTAAAACCAAAACTAAGGCCTCAGTATGAGTTTAAGATGTGAACATGGTCATGTTTGTTGAATTAAAAAAATTATAAAGAAATTAAAAAAAATCCTGATTATTTTTCTTTCTTTTCTTACGATCCCGACCTTCTGAAAATCACGTGATCCGATCACGTGATCGGATCGGGACATCCCTAGTTGATACGTTGATCAGACTGATTGCAAACAAAAAAATGGACAATCAAGCTGAAAATAACGTTAGATTCCTCTTACCGTTCGCCGATGAGACTGGAGGAAAAATATTCCAATTATTTGACGTCGATCTGCTAGATCCATTTCCTGTTTGTATGACGCAATAAACGCCGAAATCATATTGATTATTGCGTTTCGAAAGCAATCCCAATGCACTCGATTGTGTATCTAGACCCACGTTACAATATATCTCTGGCGGAGGAATTTCCCTGATGCACAGAGCGCCACTTCCGGTTTGGCGTGGAGTGTAACTCGCCCGAAATCCACCAGGCGGCGGAATTGAGGCGTTGCGATATCAGAACAGGGTCCAGCTGCGTCCCGGAGGGAGGCTGGATGAATTATGAATGCCATGGCGAAAAAATTATATATTGATCCCAAAAACGAGTTCCCTCGTTGTTGGCGCACAACGCATGGCGGGCAATAACGAGTATACTCGTTGTTGGCGTCCAAAGTGTTAATCATATTCGGCATTCGGTTTTCGGCCAACTGTTTCCTATTTTTGGTATTCGGTTTCGGCCAAGAATTTCCCATTCGGTGCATCCCTAATAATAATACATTATTTATTTATTAAATATTAAGTTTTTATTTTTTTTATTTTTACAACTGGGTTAGATGGATTACATTTTTAGAGACTAAAGTACAGAAAAAAGGTACCGGTATCGATTCACAGGTACCGGTATCGGTTCAAATGTGAAAGGTACCCATCCCTATTGAAGGGACAGTTTGTTGTTTTGATCTCAGTTGTACTGTGTTGTTGAAGGGACAGTTTGTTGTTTTGATCTCAGTTGTACTGTGTTGTTGAAGGGACAGTTTGTTGTTTTAATCTCAGTTGTACTGTATTGATGAAGGGACAGTTTGTTGTTTTAATCTCAGTTGTACTGTACACCGGAAAGACAAAAACCATGAGAATTAATACAAGAAACCATGACAAAATCAACATCAACGACCAAGAGATTGAGGATGTAGACCAATTCACATATTTGGGAGCCACCGTCTGTAAAGAGGGAGGAGGTATGAAATACCTAAAGAACAGACTCTCCAAAGCAAGAGGTGCATTCATCAAACTCAAAAAGATCTGGTACTCCAACAGCATCTCAAGAAGAATAAAGCTGAGATTTTACAAAACACTGGTGGTGCCAGTCCTACTGTATGGATGTGAAACATGGAAGATCAACAAGGGAGACAACAAATCAGTCGACGTGTTCCATAATAGATGCCTCAGAATAATCCTCAGAATCCAGTGGCAAGACCGCATCAGCACCGTAGAGCTACTAGAAAGAGCCGACATGAAGCCGATGAGCAAGGAAGTGAAGTGGCGAAGATGGAATATTTAAGCATTACATCACGCGCAGGAGTGGTTTGTGAACAATAAACCATGCCTAGGGGTGGTCGTTAGACCCCCCTAGGCATGGTTTATTGTTCACAAATCACGACTGCAAGTGGTGTAAAGCTTTTATACAACTGCCACATTCATCCAACCTTATTGCTATACAATAAACACACATTAATCGAAGATTTATTGAAAAAACCATCCGCCAGAAAAACAATTTGCCTCCATGTGGAAGCAGCTCGGAAGTGCATCCAACCAACTAACACATCCAACTGTGTATTATTGGAATGATTGAGAGAAGTTGCCTCATGTGGAAGCAGCTCGGAAGTGCATCCAACCAACTAACACATCCAACTGTGTATTATTGGAATGATTGATTGAAAATTTTATTACTAGATGCAGAATGGGTACAATACAGTACGGCTCAATACACACAATTGTTAAGGGGATGCAGACCTACTTTCTATAGAACTTCATTCTTAGATGCTTCTATAGAAAGTAGGTAAAACAAATTAAAACGTTTTCTTTGCCCTATAGGAAAAAAAAGTTTTCTTCGCCCTATTTTTTTTATAAATTTTTTTAGCCTAAACTTAACCAGTTGGAAACCAGGCGTACAGTAATAAAATTAGCAATCAACCAATCAATCAATTCAATAGACCATGCTTACTTAAAACAGCGCAGCACTCAGCTGCTCCTCTCTCAGTCTGACTTTCCCCCGCTGTTGCAGACATTGATTGATTGATTGAAAAGTTTATTAACAGATTGCAGAATGGGTACAGTACAGTACAGCTCAATACATACAATTGTTAAGGGGATGCAGACCAGAGAAAGACTTTCGTCTTGTTTACATCAGGGTCCCCCATTTTCAATTCATCATAACTGTTATGGTTTGACACCGACCCCAAACGCAACGACACAAGAGAGTAGGATTCAGAGTTGCCAAATACGAGGGCTTGTTTATTTGGTACTAAGAATAAGAGAAACAGGGAAAGCAGGTCAAACAAGACAGGTACAATGATCAAGGGGCAAAGTTCTGCTGCTCTGCAGCTTCTCCCGTGAGGGTTGTCTTGGGAAGCAGGTGTTGACTTCTGAACCGCTCTGCAGAATCCTCTCGGTGGGTTCTCAGATGTTGTTGCGAGACCGAGAGAGGGAGAGAGGGAGCGAGTCAGTGACAGAGCAGTCTTAAACGAGCAGGAGAACAGGGTGTACAATTCTTCGTGTTAACAACACAGTGAGCACAGTTCCAAACACAGCCCAAGTGAATCTCTTCGTGTTAACAACACAGAGAGCATAATCCAAACACAGTCCCAGTGAATATCTTCATGTAAACACACAGCGAATATCTTCATGAAAACACACAGTGAATATCTTCATGTAAACACACAGTGAATATCTTCATGTAAACACACAGTCCAATTGTGAAATAATATCTTCGGTGTGAGCAAACACACAGTGAATCTCTTCATGTAAACACACAGTCCAATTGTGAAATAATATCTTCGGTGTGAGCAAGCACACAGAGGGAGATGGTAAATCCCAAAATATTATTCCATAAAGGAATAAGCAAAATAGATAATGGCTGGGTGAGTGACTGCTTGACAAAAAGGTGGTAGTCTTCAGTGTAAGTTTACACCCGAAAAATGGAATAGGTCAAGAACAGTCAAAAAGATAACTCACCCAGACGAGATGCGTAATTGGAACTGGAACAACAGTGGAGGCGAGCGCGCGCCACGGGAGCAGGTATCCAAGCGAAGGCTTCTAGGAATTCCTGGAGAACAGCACAGAGAAAAAGGCAGCAGCAGCAGCAGCAACGGGGAAAAAACATCCAGAGACAAATCAAGGTGACAAAACAAGACGATCCAACAACTTAGGGTGGGGAAAAACGGGGTATAAATAATGAGGGATCGATTGATTGAAAAGCGTGGGGAAGTGAGAGAACCAATCAGCGACGTCTCTGATGACGTCAACGGGGAGGAAGCAGTGACAGCTGGGGAATGTGATTGAAAAGCGTGGGGAAGTGAGAGAACCAATCAGCGACGTCTCTGATGACGTCAACGGGGAGAAACGTGTGAACGAGGGGATAGAACCAATTGACAGAAAAATGAATGAAAACAAAGCGAGGGTGGTTAAAGGAACAGAACGAGTGAGAGCGCAAGGACAGAAACCTCACAGTACCCCCCCCTCCACGGGAGCCACCCGGCGACCAGGCCGACCCGGCTCGTTAGGATGGGCCCGATGGAAGTCGGTGATCAAGCCGGGATCCACGATGAGCTGCCGGGAGACCCAGCTACGCTCCTCAGGGCCGTAACCCTCCCAGTCCACCAGGTATTGGAACCCCCGGCCCCGCCGACGAACGCCCATCAACCGGCGGACCTGCCACTGGGGGTGACCATCCACTAGCACAGGAGGCGGCGGATCAGGAGCTGGAGGCATAAGGGGACAGAGGGAGACGGGCTTAACCCGGGAGACATGGAACACGGGGTGGATGTGCATGGATGCAGGAAGCTTCAGGCGCAGGGCCGCCGGACTGAGTACTTTCAGGACCTCGAAAGGCCCGACGAAGCGGGGGTTGAGCTTCTTGGCCGAGGACCGTAGCGGGAGGTCCTTCGCGGAGAGCCACACCCTCTGCCCAGGGCGGTAAGTCGGCGCGGGAACCCGGCGCCGGTCGGCACCACGACAGGCGCGCTCAGATGTCCGGAGCAGCGCGGTCCTGGTGATCTCCCAAACTCGACGGCAGCGGTCGAGGTGGACCTGCACGGAGGGAACTGCCACTTCCGTCTCCTGTGCGGGAAAAAGAGGGGGCTGGTAACCCAGGGAGGCCTCAAAAGGGGAGAGGCCGGTGGCGGAACTGACCATTGAGTTGATGGAGTACTCAACCCAGGGAAGGAAACGGCTCCAGGATGCCGGCCTCTCGGCTGCCACACACCGAAGAGCAGACTCCACGCTCTGGTTCATCCTCTCCGTCTGCCCGTTTGTCTGGGGATGATAGCCAGAGGAGAGACTGACCGTTGCCCCCAATCCTTTGCAGAAAGCCCGCCATACCTGGGAGGTGAACTGGGGCCCCCGGTCAGAGACGATGTCCTGGGGAAAGCCGTGAAGGCGGAACACGTGGTGCGTCAGGAGGTCCGCCGTCTCGGCTGCTGAGGGAAGCTTGGAGAGGGCCACGAGGTGGACCCCCTTGCTGAATCGATCCACCACGGTCAGAAGGCAGGTGTTCCCCTGGGAGGAGGGTAGACCAGTGACGAAGTCGAGCGCCACATGTGACCACGGACGGCTTGGAACGGGAAGAGGCTGCAAGAGCCCGGAGGGTGCCTGGTGAGAGGCCTTGCTGCGGGCACAGACCGAACCGGCTGGTATGGCCCCACAGCAGTACCTGGGACCGGACAGAGTCGGGGACGAAGAGACGGCTCCTAGGGACGTTGCTTGGAGCACGTTGGAAGCGAAGGGCACGCCTCACCACACCCTCGATGCCCAAGGTGATGGCTCCAACCACTCGGGCCTCCGGGATGATGGGAGATGGGACCTCAGAGGGTGGAGCCCCCTTGGAGTGCATCCGGGACAGAGAGTCGGCCTTCGTGTTGCGGGAACCGGGGCGGAAGGTCAGCGAGAAGTCGAACCGACTGAGGAAACTGGCCCATCTCGCCTGCCGACCGTTGAGGCGCCTGGAAGCGCGGATGAACGTTAGGTTCTTGTGGTCCGTCCAGATGGTAAAAGGCTCCTCGGCACCCTCTAGCCAATGACGCCACTCCTCCAGCGCAGCCACGACCGCCAGTAGCTCCCGATTGCCGGTGTCGTAGTTCCTCTCGGCGGGGAGGAAGCGACGCGAGTAGAAGGCGCAAGGATGTACCTTCTGGTCGGAAGGAGAACGTTGGGATAGGACAGCGCCCAGACCAGAATCCGAGGCGTCCACCTCCACGATGAACTGTCTCTTGGGGTCAGGGTGGAGCAGGATAGGGGCGGAAGTGAACCTTCTCTTGAGGGAGCGGAACGCAGCGCATGCCGCTGGGGACCAGTCGAACGGCAGAGCGGGGGAGGTCAGCTTGGTAAGAGGCTCCGCCACTTGACTGTAGTTCCGGATGAACCTTCGGTAGAAGTTGGCGAACCCGAGGAAACTCTGTAACTCCTTCCGAGTGGTGGGTTCCGGCCAATCCTCTACAGCCTGGATCTTGCGAGGATCCGCTCGGGTCAAGCCCTTCTCAACGATGAAGCCCAGGTACTCGACGGAGTTGGAGTGGAAACGGCACTTCTCCGCCTTGACGAAGAGCCGATTGTGGAGGAGGCGCTCCAGCACCCGGCGAACATGCAGGATGTGTTCCTCGAGGGTCCTGGAAAAGATAAGAATGTCGTCCAGGTACACCACCACGAACACCTCCAGCATGTCACGGAGGACATCGTTCATGAGTGCCTGGAATACCGCCGGGGCGTTGGTGAGGCCGAACGGCATCACAAGGTACTCATAGTGGCCCCTGGGGGTCTTGAAGGCGGTCTTCCATTCATCGCCCTCACGGATACGGACAAGATGGTAGGCACTTCGGAGATCCAGCTTGGTGAAGAACGAGGCCTGGGTCAGTGGCTCGAAGGTGGAGCTCATGAGAGGTAGGGGGTATTTGTTCTTGATGGTGATCTCGTTGAGCTGACGATAGTCGATGCAGGGCCGCAGGTCCCCATCCTTCTTACCAACAAAGAAGAACCCGGCTGCCACCGGGGAGGAGGAAGGCCGAATGAGTCCTGCTTCCAATGACTCAGAGATGTAGAGATCCATCGCCTTCTTCTCCGGGACAGTCAGACTGTAGAGGCGGCTGCCGGGAAGGGGAGCCCCTTGGCGGAGGTCGATGGCGCAGTCATAGGGGCGGTGAGGTGGAAGGGCCTGAGCCCTGGTCTTGCTGAATACCTCCATGAGGTCGTGGTACTCGGGAGGAATGGACGAGGGGTCCGGGGGCAACTCACCAGCCGGTCTCCGGGGCGGGGGACAGGACGCCGCCTGCAGACAGCGGGCGTGACAGGAGGAGCTCCAGCCCCTGATGGTACCGGAGGACCAGGCGACGTGGTTCCCAGCGATGGTCAGCACGACTGGGCCGGTGCGTTGAGAGATGTCGGCCAGGCGGTGTTGGTCCAACGAAAAGATCTCCAAGGGCCTCACAAGGGCCTCAAGAGGTATGTTGGCTTGGGTGGCAAACTCGAAGTCGAGGAAGTTCTCGTCTGCCCCAGAGTCGATGAGGGCCTCCACCGTGGCACGTTGGTCCCCCCAGGCCAGGGTGACGCTCATCAGATGGTCAGGTGGTGCGCGGCGCTGGGACTGGGAAAAACGGCTCACCAGGATCTCCCGGGGTCTTGGTGAGCCCGATCTTTTGGCCGGATAGGGCAGTCGGCGAGAAAGTGTCCCGTACCACCGCAGTAGAGGCAGAGATCGGACCTGAGCCTTGCCTGACGCACCACCTGGCTCAGACGAGAGCGTCCCAGTGGCATGGGTTCCTCCTTGCGCACCGGACGGGGAAGCCTGTTACCATCAGTAGTGTTGGGGACGGGGCGTCCAGGAGTCCGGGGTGCTTCAGGAGGTGACAGTCGGGTCCTCTCGTGCCTTCTCTCCAGGAGGCGTCCGTCAATACGGATGACAAGGCTAAACAGCTCCTCGAGGGAGTCGGGCACCTCCCTGGTAGCGAGCTGGTCCCGAACTGCGTCACTGAGCCCCCTAATGAAGGTTAAGCGAAGAGCAGGCTCGTTCCATCCGCTCTCCACCGCCGCCAATCGGAACTCCATGACATAGTCCGTCACCCTGCTGCTCCCTTGTCGGAAGGTCCCCAACCGGGCTCCAGGGTCCAGACCTCGGGCTGGATGGTGGAACACTCTGCGGAGCTCTGCCACGAAGTCTGGGTAGGAGAACAAAAAATCTGCCTCCATTGCCCAGGAGGAAGTGACCCACTGGGCAGCATGGCCTGAAAGTAGGTTGGTTATATAAGCCACTCGGGACCCATGAGCAGAAAAACGGCTTGGTTGATGACGGAAAACCAACTCACATTGCATGATGAATGTGGCACACTCCTCGGGATTACCGTCGAACAGCCGTGGGACGGAGAGATGGGGTTCCCGAGGTGCGAGATCTGCTGGGGCTGCGGGGAATGTTCCTGAAGGGTGTGAGAGATGAACAGTATTAACGGCGTCGCCCAGCGAGTTAAGCTGGGCGAGAATCTCGGACTGTTGTCTCGCCATAGCGGCCATAGAACCCTGCATGGGCAGGACCTGGTCCCTGAGGTCCTGCACCGCAGCCGCAGCCCGCTCTAATTGGAGACCGTGATCCCTGGTCAACTCGACTTGAATAGCAAGTGCGGTTCTGACCCTCTCTGTGTCGGCTGGGGTCGTCATATTGTTGGTTGGATCGTAATGTTATGGTTTGACACCGACCCCAAACGCAACGACACAAGAGAGTAGGATTCAGAGTTGCCAAATACGAGGGCTTGTTTATTTGGTACTAAGAATAAGAGAAACAGGGAAAGCAGGTCAAACAAGACAGGTACAATGATCAAGGGGCAAAGTTCTGCTGCTCTGCAGCTTCTCCCGTGAGGGTTGTCTTGGGAAGCAGGTGTTGACTTCTGAACCGCTCTGCAGAATCCTCTCGGTGGGTTCTCAGATGTTGTTGCGAGACCGAGAGAGGGAGAGAGGGAGCGAGTCAGTGACAGAGCAGTCTTAAACGAGCAGGAGAACAGGGTGTACAATTCTTCGTGTTAACAACACAGTGAGCACAGTTCCAAACACAGCCCAAGTGAATCTCTTCATGTTAACAACACAGAGAGCATAATCCAAACACAGTCCCAGTGAATATCTTCATGTAAACACACAGCGAATATCTTCATGAAAACACACAGTGAATATCTTCATGTAAACACACAGTGAATATCTTCATGTAAACACACAGTCCAATTGTGAAATAATATCTTCGGTGTGAGCAAACACACAGTGAATCTCTTCATGTAAACACACAGTCCAATTGTGAAATAATATCTTCGGTGTGAGCAAGCACACAGAGGGAGATGGTAAATCCCAAAATATTATTCCATAAAGGAATAAGCAAAATAGATAATGGCTGGGTGAGTGACTGCTTGACAAAAAGGTGGTAGTCTTCAGTGTAAGTTTACACACGAAAAATGGAATAGGTCAAGAACAGTCAAAAAGATAACTCACCCAGACGAGATGCGTAATTGGAACTGGAACAACAGTGGAGGCGAGCGCGCGCCACGGGAGCAGGTATCCAAGCGAAGGCTTCTAGGAATTCCTGGAGAACAGCACAGAGAAAAAGGCAGCAGCAGCAGCAACGGGGAAAAAACATCCAGAGACAAATCAAGGTGACAAAACAAGACGATCCAACAACTTAGGGTGGGGAAAAACGGGGTATAAATAATGAGGGATCGATTGATTGAAAAGCGTGGGGAAGTGAGAGAACCAATCAGCGACGTCTCTGATGACGTCAACGGGGAGGAAGCAGTGACAGCTGGGGAATGTGATTGAAAAGCGTGGGGAAGTGAGAGAACCAATCAGCGACGTCTCTGATGACGTCAACGGGGAGAAACGTGTGAACGAGGGGATAGAACCAATTGACAGAAAAATGAATGAAAACAAAGCGAGGGTGGTTAAAGGAACAGAACGAGTGAGAGCGCAAGGACAGAAACCTCACAATAACATATATGACATACATGACATACAGATAGACAGTACTGCTACATCTATACATTTATGACATATCAGATTTGCAAATACAGTACTGTTTGTGATACAAAAGTGTGACAGGAGTGTGTGTGTGTGTGTGTGTGAATGTGTACGTGTGTGTGTGTGTGTGTGTGTGTGTGTGTGTGTGTGTGGGGGGGGGGTGTGGCGGTGGGTGGAGACTAGAGCCAGCGCTGCAGTCAGAGGGAAGGAAAAAGAAATTGAAAAAAAATCGCAAATTAATCAATCAATCAATCCGCGATTTTTCTTTTGTTCTGTATTGACTCACGACCCATCAATTACATCATCCAACATTGTTTAAAGGACTAAGACATTCGCCGTGACAGAATCGCTTCATATTTAGTCGTTATGACGCTATCATTGTTAAAGATTATTGTCCGCCATCTTGTGATCCGGCGGAGTGATGTGATGTGATTCGGTTGTGGGCGGGTCCTAGGACCACCAGCGTGGAGTGTTCCCAATACATACGTGTAAATGGACTGTTTCAGCCAATCAGAATCGAGAAATTTGCAGGCCGTTGTATAAGATAGGACACATACTGAGGCAAAACCACAACAACGACTGCAACATAGCAATGACTTGGGCACCAGAAAGGAAAAGGAAGACCAAAGACAACCTGGAGACGCACAGTAGAGAAAGAAATAAAAGAGGCAGGGTGGAGCTCATGGCCTGAAGCAAGAACAACGGCAGCTGACCGGGAGAAGTGGAAATGCTCTGTGAAGGCCTTATGTGCCACTAGGCATGAAGTGGATAGGTAACAGTAGCAGGTACTGTATTGATGAAGGGACAGTTTGTTGTTTTAATCTCACTTGTACTGTGTTGTTGAAGGGACAGTTTGTTGTTTTAATCTCACTTGTACTGTGTTGTTGAAGGGACAGTTTGTTGTTTTAATCTCACTTGTACTGTGTTGTTGAAGGGACAGTTTGTTGTTTTAATCTCAGTTGTACTGTGTTGTTGAAGGGACAGTTTGTTGTTTTAATCTCAGTTGTACTGTGTTGTTGAAGGGACAGTTTGTTGTTTTAATCTCAGTTGTACTGTGTTGTTGAAGGGACAGTTTGTTGTTTTAATCTCAGTTGTACTGTGTTGTTGAAGGGACAGTTTGTTGTTTTAATCTCAGTTGTACTGTGTTGTTGAAGGGACAGTTTGTTGTTTTGATCTCAGTTGTACTGTGTTGTTGAAGGGACAGTTTGACTTAATATCTTCTCTCTCAGCAACAGAACCAGCAGCAGCCTGCTGAACATGGACCACACAGGATCACTAAAAGCAGGCAAGTTTCTCCACATCATTTAAAACAACAACACTTATAACTGATTGGGGCGGGGTGATTAGTGGGCGGGGCATCCACTAACACCTATGGTAGGGGGCACACTGGAGAGAGAATGTCCCATTGTAATTGTGTGCTTGAATCAGTGAAACGGCTGAATCATACATGAGGATTCCCATGCCCTCAGTAAGATTTCTATGTTTCCCTCATGTCTTGGCTCTACATGTGACAAGTTGTCTTGCTCCACTGGATCACAGCTGTTTTGAGAGAGAGAATATTTGCACATGTCTATAATATGTCTGCTATTATGTGTGTAAATGTACGTGTGAGAGTTAACCATTATCTATGTAACCCACTTTAATACATAGTCTAATAATTAGTGTAATATTGTAATGTGAATGATTCGATGATGAGTTATATTATATTAAAACCTCACTTTGAAGTGTCCACTTTGTATGTATTTATATTTCTTTCGTACTTTCAGGTCGGCAGGAGGTCAGCTATCCTCCTCTGGTCTCTATGACAACAGAACACCCTCCCAGTTTTTTGGCCACCCGCCATTCTCCAAACCAGCGCGGGACAGAGAGCGAGACAGAGACAGAGAGCGGGAACAACGGGACCGTCTTGCCCAGTCCTCCAGGCTGTTCTGCCGACCGGAACACAGGGATGACATCTGGAACCACCAGCGCCGCAGGTCCGCCGGGTACGAGACCTAGAGAGTGAGAATCAGTTGGCGATTTGAGGGGGGACGAGACAGGATGGATTTCTCCTTTTCTTAAAGGTCCCATGTCTTATAAATTGCCTTTTCCAGTGTTTAGCATTGTTTTCTAGAAATGTGTGGTTGTATCAATGGGGTCTGTGTCTCTAATTCTCATTTTGGCTCATCAGTCCAGTCTCGAGTTCACAAGATCCTCCCTCACTGAACTAAGCCATTCTGATTTGACTCACTCCCTGACGTCAGTAGGTGCTGCTGATCTGCATAACTAACGCCCCCTCTATGGTTGTAGCGCACTCAACAACAGAGCGAGTGGAAATACTGACACTTCCTCAAACGGGTTGACGTGCGCGGGTGCCGACAGAGAGAATCAACAATTCACTCAACAACGGAGCAGTGGGAATAATGCGGAAGCGGTCTCCCTGTCCCTGACTCTCCCTCTCTCTCCACAGTCCACCTGCATGCGCGCACGGAGCGATGTATCCTCGCTCACTCGTTCTCTCTCTCTCTCGTATTCATGTATCAAGCTGTGTGGGTGACTGTCACTCAAAGCGCTTATGGGCGGAGCCCAGCCCAAAACAGCTTGAAATCTTGAAGTGGAAAAATGCTGCTTTAGAGTACTTGATTAGAAATACAAAACAATGAATTACAGATGTGTTCCATAGACTCACAGGAATTGGAATTGTGTAACATTGCCCAAATAGTGAAAGGAATAGCAAAACATGGGACCTTTAACACAACGTATTAAGTAATCCATCCCTTAATAAACGATTGATTTTAAAGGGTAATCTTATCTCTCAGTAAACTTAAATTATTGATTTTAAAGGGGACATATTGTGAAACGTGGGGTTTTCCTAGTCTTTGTATGGATTTGGCAGTCTGAAATGTTATTTATGTGCTATGACATACAGTATGCACTCTCTGTCGTTTGTCCAGGCTTTGAAGTCTTCAGATGTACAAGCCTAAACAAGTTTTGTTTAGAACAGAATTGCCTAAACAAGTTTAGTTTAAAACAGAGTTGTTTATCCCTTTATGATGTCATAAGGGGATGAATTAGCATTCATTAATCAATAGAGGCCTTGCATGGAATGTGTGTGTAGTTCTCTTTCTTCCAGTATGGCTGCCTGTAACCATTGGTAACCACTTTCAAAAGGAAATGCCTCATTTCTGTGTTAGAGTAGTAAACATGATATTACTGTTCTACTGGGACTTGTTTACTAGATCCAGTAATGCGACATCAAATTATAATGTTAATTAAGAAAGAGAACTACAAACAGGGTTCGCACAAGGTCCTTGAAGTGCTTAAAGTGCTTGAATTTTGACAAAAAAAAGTCAAGACCTGGAATTGCTTGAAAAGAGCCAATCTTTTAACAAGGTGCTTAAAAAGTCATTGAAATTCAAATCAACCATTTGCATTGAAAGTTTTGTTCATCCATGATCAAATTGTTCTGAATCAAGAAATATATATATATATTTTTTTTAAACAGCATTTAAAAGTGAATTGTATCCTTTTAAATTCCCTTTTAAAATGAAAAGGGGTGCTTGGAAAGGTACTTGAAAGTCCTTGATTTTCATTTTGCAATGTCTGGGAACCCTGTACAAAACCATTCCGTGCAAGGCCTCTATTAGACACGATCTCCCCTCCATCCCCCTCGTTAACCTGGAACAAACCGCACACTGGGCACTGTGACCGTTCTAGGGCTGGCGATCAATTCATTTTCTAATTAACTGGTGCAAACGGTCAAATTAAAAAAGGATTTATTGTTGTCATTTTCAGTCACTTCCGAATGGAAGAATCTTATCACAGATAAAGGTTTTCGTTCGGGTGTTGAGTTTTGAGTTGATTGTTGGAAGTGAATTGAACTGGACTGTGTTAATTAAGTAAATTTTGTAAAGGGGAATTCCACCCAATTTAAGACTTTTCATGTGTTATTCACAACATATGCTATTTGGTGGATGCTCATGAGTGGAACTCGTCGCTGTGGTACTGTAGTGTCATGCACAGATAGTAAAGGGTTAACCTTCTGTAGTGGTAGTGAAAGGGTCGTGTGGCAGTGAAATGGTTAACCTTCCATATTGTCGCAGTGAAATGGTTAAACCATTTGATAGTGCGGCAGTGAAAGGGTTAAACTACAGAGTTCCTCCTTTGCCCCAGCCGAGGTCAGTCACTACTCACTACTTGTGGACGTGCACCACTCTCCTAAAGCTAGAAATCAGAGAGAGAGAGAGAGAGAGAGAACCCTCAAACTTGGGACGTCACCTGTAAATAGAATCAGGGGCTGCTCAATAGACAATGAATGGTATGATGCGCTGATTTTGTGGCCCAATAAAATGGTACCATTGAGTCAGAGGCACTATTATTGGATAGTGACAAATTATCTTTGGTGGCAGCGAGATCTAAGAGGAATCTCCTGGATTTAGTCAATGAAAAAATGGAACGGAGTTGGTACAAGACAAGCCATCGTTGGTCCTGTAATGGAAACCAGATTTGTCACCTCATTCAGACTGGGGTTAAAACGGTGTTAGTAATCCTTTTATATACTCTGTGAAAGTTGATTAGGGCCTTATCCTGTCTCCTGGCCTAGTATCTAGTATGTAGTATCCTAGTATAGGGCTGGACGGTATGGTCTAAAATTTATATCACGGTATAATTTGAAGCATAGACGGTAACGGTATGTATCGCGGTATATAAATGTATCTTAAAATGGCTAACGTTAGCCCGTTGCTGCGCTAAAGCAAGTCTCCTCTCAGCCTCCTTAGCCAAATTGAAATGCCCAAACTATATGACAAGGTCCGTGAGCAAGTGGAGAAAAACTCGGTACAATTAAACACTATGCAACGACCACTGCAAACGTTGAGTGAATCGTCAAGTAACGTTAACGTCATTGCTACTGCTGTGACTAGCTTGATTGATTGATTGAACATTTTATTAACAGATTGCAGAATGGGTACAATACAGTGCAGCTCAATACACACAATTGTTAAGGGAACTTTCGTCTTGTTTACATCAGGGTCCCCCATTTTCAATTCATCATAATAAGCTGCTCTAGTCTACCGGCCACAAGGTATGAAGGTATAATCAAAATCCATACCGTAGCGCAAATTCATACCGTTTATACCGTATACCGTTTATACCGTCCACCCCTATCCTAGTATCTATAGTATGTATGCCAGGACCTTCTTAAACCCCTAAAACCCCTGTCAGAATCCTTTTTTATCCAAGAAGAATCCAATTGGAACAGTTTTTTTTTTCTTCTTTCTTTACGTATGTATTTTTATTTATTTATTTATTTTAAAGGCCAATATGGTTATTATGGTTATTGCTAAAGTTTTTAGTCTAAGCCAAATTTCCCTCGGGATGAATAAAGTATTTCTATTCTATTCTATTCTATGAGTCCCTACAGGAATTGTCTTTAAAGAAAATGTATTAGGGGCTGCTAGATGTATGACACTGTAAAGGGAAATCAAATGAATCATACAAAGTGTCTCATATATTGTGGCAGCAGCCCAGGTACTTCCTGTACCATTTGGCTCGAAAAACTAATTTTATGAGAGGAATCCCACCGTTTTATAGCCCTTGTCTTGAAAAGGACCCTATAGGGATGTAAATACCTATATGCTTCCCAAGCCAAATAGATCTTGTCAGCCTGCGACAGCTGTGGGAGTAATAATAATACATTTATTTTATATAGCGCCTTACATAAGGTATCTCAAAGCACTTTACAGACATTGCATTATAGTACATGGACAAAACAAGTACTATCCTATTAACAATCACGCACACACTCTGTACAGGTACACACTGTCACACCTCTGTCACTCTCTCCTGTCTCTAATGACTACCTTGTCATTGGGAATTATCATCAAATTTAAATCAATTTAAATAATACTGAATTACATTACAAAAATAACCCAAATGACACCAAGAAGTAGTGACAGAACCTTTGATTGTTATTTTATAAGTAAACCTTATAAGTATAAGTATAACCTTTTACAAGTTGCCAAGTAGTTTTTAGTTTTAAGTCACATGGAAACACTATCTCTTCAAGCTGATGGGTCCTGTGAAAACACGAGCAGAAGGCAACATTTATTAATGAATTAATCTATTATTATTATTATATATTTTTTATATTTTAATTGTATTGTGTTATGTATTTATTTATTTTCTGTCACTTAAACTAATGGTGTGGTATGGCTACTGCTGCATCACACACATCATCTTGATCACTACATTCAGATTCCTTTATTGTCACTTATTTCAGTACTTTACAGCAAGAAGAGTGAAAATCTATTTATTGTGGTCCCTCGACTATAGCAGCTTCCAATAAAAAAGAAAATACAATAATTTTAGCATAGAATAAAATAAAGATGACTATATACAGTTATAAAAGTGTGCAGTGCAATACAATAAATTTAGCATAGAATAAAATAAGATGACTCAAATAAAGATTACTATATATACAGTTCTAAAAAGTGTGCATTGCAGATCATTGTTAATACTACTTCAAGGCTGGATGGAGGAAGGTTCTTTCTTGAACCAGAACTGTCTTTTATTTGGTGGTGGAGCTATGAAGCCCCATCCATGGAGCTATGTTTGTGTCAGGTTTGTTTGATTTTATTTAATATGATAACTGTGACCCGGTCCCACCCAGCACCGCTGTGAAGGAAGGTTTAACAACACAAGACAATAAAAAAAAAAAAATACACAAGACAAAATGAGAGCAACACGGCGTACAGAACAATAATTTTTTTTATTTGTTTATTTATTTATCTTGTTTTCATGATCGTGGGAAGCCAAAATCGCAATTGAAACTGGATTAATCGCCCAGCCCTATGTCACACCATATTTGAATTGGTAAATTGCACATCTGGAAAATCCCTTTTAGCACCGGGAATGCATTGTGTATCGGATAGGAGCCACTTCACACTTATTAAAGCATATTAAACTAGCTTCTCTAATTACAAAACATGCCAATGTAAATGCAAACCGTTTGTTGTCAGCTAGTGCATTCATTGGCTTCATTGGGCTCTTCCACAATCTCTCCCATTTTTTTAAGCAGTAGCCTATATGTTCTTGACTCTAGAACCCACTGATATATAACGTGGGTGATGGGGCGGCTCTTAATACAGCCCCATAGCACCAGAGAGATGTTTATAACAAAGAAATATGGACTAAGAGGGTTGCTAAGACGATTTTCTTCAATGGTTGGTTTGCTAAAACGATGGAAACTTCATCCTTGAATGTTAGCTGTGGAAGTGAGACTTTTAGTTTGTTATTTAATCTAATAGATTATCCTGTTGTTGTTGTTTTGTAGATGAGATAGTGATAGTGTTAATTTCTCCATCACTATGAAATGGTGTATTGGCACAGACAGGTACTGGATCTCCAGTTGCTATACAGTGGAACACCACATAAAGAATGTATTTCAAGATCATGTATAGTTTGCCCTGAAGAGATGCTGTGGTTCAAGGCCTGTTGCTACTCGTTTTCACTTCCCTCTGGCCTGAACCCACAGTCATTGACCACATTCACATGACGGCCGTTTTGCTCTCATGTCATGCTCAGGTTGGGATTCCTTTCCACCCTGTTCCTGCTGTGTGAATATGGTCAATTCACAAAGAAACTGGCGCCATTTCTTCTAGCGTAAAATAATGATATTACAATGTGCCATTTGGCAAACGCTTTCATCCAAAGCGACTTGCAGTGCCGTGAATGCAGTACATTTTGCAGTATTATAAATTTATGAACAACCTGTATAATAGAATCATCTGTTTTCTGAATTATTCTGTACAACCTGTTTTACATGTCATTGTTACACTCATATTGAATAACAAGAATGTATATGTAAAGAAGATGGTATTCAATGTAAAATGTATCTCTTTGCTATTGTTGATTGGGATTTAGTTGACGGTGTTTATTGATATTTTATACAAAGCTATTTTGTGTCTTCAAGTAGAAGTATAGTGTTATTTCTACAATCAACTGGGTAGCTAACATGTAAAGAATAATGTGTTTTTTTTTGGTTATTCAAAGCTTGATTCTTTGGAGATATGACTAGCAACTAATTCAATTATGTTTCACCCAATTGACCGATCCCAAGCCCCACTCTCTTTTATTGATCCTGCAAGGAAAGAGGGTGGGGCTTAAGATAGGTTAATTGGTCACTTTCTTTTGTTGAAGCGAGATGTGTAATTTTAACAAGGAAATTCTGAAGAAAAATTACTTTTGGAAATAACTTAAATTAAATATAGGCAAATAATACACTGCGTCTCTCTTGTTAAAGGGATAGTTCACCTTTTACATTTACATCCACAAATGCTAACCATTTCTGCCTCCCAAATATAAAAAAGAAAAGAAAATGGTGACAATGTTTATTAGATTAGACTGAAAAAGCCCTCAGTTCATGGTAAATCAGATGAGACTTCCTAAAAAGGTGAACAATCAGTTTACAGTTTAAAAAGTGAAATGTGAGGGGAAAGTAATAAATTGACCTTGTTAAATTCAGACACTTCAGCCACTGGATATAATTATTAAAGATCCTGTAGTCTGATCAGCACTTCGTAATCTTAGGCACTTTGTGAACTCTGATTTTCAGCCCAGTTATTATGTTAGCGGTGTGTGTGTGTTAAGTGCTGCAGGTATGTCGCAGTACCTGGTGTGCTGTTCTACGTCATACGTATTTCTAGTGCCTGGTCACTGGAACACAGAAGATGCATGAGACGGCCTACTACTACATATGTAGCTATTGTGTAGTGTGAAAGCATGCTTCATACCGTGTGTAGCCACAAAAAAAAGCTAAGTACTATAAAATACTGTTATCTTGTATTACTACTGTAATGTTTACTTTTGTAGCAGAGCGAGATCTATTTTAATGGTAACTGGGAGGAGAGTTGCACCAATGGACAGAGCACTTTGGAACCGGTGGATTTCATACGTAGGATGTGTTACATACTGGACAATCAAGAGAGTTTTCCGTTTGAGAAGTTGGTCTAGCTGAAGTATTAAAACCAGAGATAATGTTAGTTTGATTATGACACTACTACCTTCATTGCTGTGTGAGTCAGTAGAGATGGCGTTAGTTTTATCTTCTGTAAAACTGTTATTGGTGCCACGTTTTGTATCTTTGGTTAATGTTTGTTGGTAGAGTTATTATTTGCAGGAATAACTCACTAGTTTTGTGCCTTGACTTAAAAAAAACTCTAGTCTGTATAATAACACTGTGCAAAATGCAATACTGTGAAGAACTGGAAACTTGTCAGCCTGTGTGACATCATGAACGATTAAAAAAATATAATTACACCAATATAATTATCTTTCTTTTGTTTGGAAAAAAAAATAAAAAAATGTTCAAATGGAATTAAAGCCCACTTAGAGATAACCTAATTTAGAGAAGTAATGACTGCTTTGTTAGTTGTGAAACCTGTGATTGTAAAGTCTTACCTTTCAGTACTGGCTAATGGCCACTTGGTGTCGCTCTTGCCACAATTGTGTAAAAGAAAAAGAAACGGCCAACATGTGTAGATGTGTAGACATCAAGCATCCATCTCATTCTCAGAATGCAGATGCCAGAGCATAGCATAGAATCCATTTTATTTGTACCCTACCATCATCACCGTTACAAGACTCAAAGGAACTCTTAGATCAACATTGATCATATTCACACAGAGTCAATTCCTACTCTGTAGATATGTCCTAGCCTAAATCGGCTCAGGTTTTTCTTTCGGGTCATTTTGGTTTATACGGTCGCTCCTAAACTCCAAATGCTATTTTGAGAGGCATGATGAATGTGGTCAGCGATGGCTCTTAGCGGATCTAGTTCAACACACTCCATTCAGATTATGGCTACTTGAGGACATGATCAAAACTTGGCATTCACTTTGTTTTCTTAGTATTCAAATGATATGCCTAATGAGAGAAATATAGGCCTAAGTGTGTGGCACAATCCTTTTGGGTCACAAAGTCCCTTTCCTACATGTTATCTGTGTGTGCTTCAGGCATTGGTGTTGCTGCGCAGTGAGACAGGTGCATTTATGTTGCTGCGCAGTGAGACAGGTGCATTTGTATTGCTGTGCAGTGAGACAGCATTTGTATCACAGGTCAGTTGAGTTGTGGTCAGGAGAGGCAGAAGGCCAAAATGTATTGATAACTGAATTTAGTCTAAAAAGGCCCGGTATTTGGCCCACATGCCCTGAGTTTGACACATGTCTGCTAGATGAAAGGTCACAGGGTCACCAAAATCAACAGGTTTCTCCTCTAGAGGTCCTGAATAATCACAAAAGATTTTATGAAGATCAAGATATTTCTTCTTCTTGTGGTCATGATTGTTCACAGCTAATGTTGTGACTACGAGAAACGCAGCAAATACATTTTTGAGAAATCTCATTCACAGATTCACTTACTTACAGACGGGACTGATTACATAACCTTCACGAAGGAGGTTATGTAAACATCAAACAAAACAAGTAGTTCCACAGAAAGGGGACTCACTCAGTCAGTTAGTCAGAGAGTCATATGTTGGTCTGATGATGAAGACAAGAGAGGACATGTTGCTGGTTACTCAGTTAACACCTTATTTCTAATTATAATTATAGATGATGAGCCAGAGCCATGTCCTCATGCCTTTGCACGCACACACACACACACACACACAATGGCAATGACGATGGCGATGACAAAGTCCCAACACATTGTCTATATTTGTCATCAGCTAATAATACCATCCTAGATGCAACGTAACATGTATACCAACAGACCAGAGGATGTAAGTAAGTGTGTGTCCATGTGAACGGGTGAGAATATCAGGAAGTGGTTCTCATGATGACAAAGTCTCACACAGATGGTGCTACTCAGCACTTCTTAAAGGGGCAGTTCACCCAGAATAGAAAAATGTCCCTCCCCTACCCGGAGTGCATCCACATTGCTTCGGTGGAATTGGTCTAATTTTGGACATATCTGGCGTCACTCCAATACAATGGAGCTGAATGGCCCTCGGCTTGTGGCACTCAAAGCACCAACAGAATACATTTGAAAAACTCTAAAGGGATTTATTTTTCCAGAAATCATGGCTTGGTTATTCAAGATAATCCGATAATCCACAGACCTTTTTGTGAGCAGTTTCATGTAGGATTTTTTAATAATTTTTTTTTTGAACTACCTCTTAAGTCTGTCTTCTGCAGTTCCAGAAAACAATTTTTAAAAATTGGCTAATCTGTGTTATACCTTCAACAATGGATTACAAATATTTAGTGTGTATTAAAAAAGATGTTTTATTAAATCTAGTGGCAGACAATGTAGAAGACCTCCAACTAAATCCTGCTTTACTAGGCCTATCACACGATGCCTTGCAGGATGTACAGTACTGTAGTAGCAGTAGTAGTAGTAGTAGTGATAGTAGTAGTCTGCTGTTGTTTCCTAAACAAACAAGTGCTTATCTCATACAATTTAGCTAAAACAGGGAGGATGGGGACCAGGGCGATACAACTGGACAGCGGGGAGTTAAACTGAGGACACAACAGTTTGTGACAGCTTGTTAATTGCAGTTTTTAGCTGTGTTATATTGTGTTAACCCTTTCACTGCAACCATACAGAACTGCCACACTACCAAAGGGTTAACCCTTTCACAACCACACTACAGAAGGTTAACCGTCTGTAGTGTGGCAGTGAAAGGGTTAACCTTCTGTAGTGTGGTAGTGAAAGGGTTAATACAGGCTCATGTTGATATTTCCTTCTCTCATAAACATGGAAACACAACAGTGTGACCTCACTACGGAGGGTTATGACACTCGAGGCCCACACTAAATGTATCCCTCCAGTCCAAATCTCGCCTTTGAATGTCTTAAGTTTGTTGGGACCTCTTCAACAATGCATAATTATTAAAAACAAATAAACAAACAAAAACAAGCTATTCAAAACAGATTTATTTCCAGAGGAGCTGACATACACAGATAATACATCATCTCGGGTTTCATACTATTGGCTCTTGGCCGGCCTGGGGAGAAAATTGGTGGGAGCCTGAGCCAGAAATAATAACCTTCTGACAGGGTTCTACATTATTAGTAGAAGTGCCTCCTCAAGTCAAGTCAAGTCAAGAGTTTTATTTGTCACGGCATACAAGCATATAGTGAAATGCGGGAGCCGGGAGGTCATGCCTGCAGCGATTGTGCAATAATACAAGTAATAAGAATAGGTATGAGAATAAGACATTTGTGCAATAATACAAGTAATAAGAACAAGACATAACAGGTATAATGTACATAAAGTTTACAAAAAGCATGGTAAGACATGCTAAGGTCCTGCGATAGTGCAATACAATGTTAGCTATGGATGAGGCACTGATCTGACTCCTCCGAGACTTCCCAGTCAGATCACGCTGAGAGAAGTGATGCTGGTGACACATGATCACTTTATGCAACAAATTACATCTCTTCTTCTCCGGTCTTTTGTGTGTCTTTGGATGTGCATGTCTTCTGTGTGTCTTTGTATGTGCATGTCTTTCGTGTGTCTTTGGATGTGCATGTCTTCTGTGTGTCTTTGGATGTGCATGTCTTCTGTGTGTCTTTGGATGTGCATGTAGAGACTCAGCAGCCGCCATCATCCCAGTCATCACACACATAATAAACCTCTCCATAAAACAGGGACACGTCCCCAAGGACTTCAAAATTGCGAGGGTGACCCCTCTGCACAAAAAGGGCAGCAAATTAGACCCAGGCAACTACCGCCCTGTTTCTATTCTCACCTCCATCTCGAAAGTCATGGAAAAAATAGTCTACGAACAGGTCGAAAAGTACCTAGCGGAAAAAAATCTAATCTACGAATTCCAATCTGGCTGCAGAACATCCCACTCCACTGACACATGCCTTCTCTATTTGAACGACCACATCAAACAAGAGGTGGACGCGGGCAAATACTGCGGCATGGTCATGCTGGACCTACAAAAGGCCTTCGACACTGTCAATCACTCCATTCTGATTGACAAGCTAAAAGCAATTGGTTTTGATAGTCTATCAGTGAGCTGGATGCAATCCTACCTTGAGGGGAGGGAACAGATGGTGGAGGTAAACGGTACCCTATCCCCCCCCCTCACAGTAAGCTGTGGTGTTCCACAAGGAAGCATACTAGGTCCGCTACTGTTCCTAATTTATGCAAATGACATGTCGTCAGCTTGTGACTGCAACTTGTTCCTGTTTGTGGACGACTCAGCCCTGCTGGTCTCTGACAAGAACAAGTTACAGGTTGAAAAAACCCTCAGCTCGGAACTAGGCAAAATCTGCATATGGCTCGCTGATAACAAACTATCATTACACATGGGCAAAACAGAGTCCATTCTCTTCGGTTCAAATAACAAACTCAGCAAGACCGACGGCTTCTCAGTTACAGTGGGTGACAATATTGTCACAAGGAAAGATGAAATTACCTACCTGGGTTCCATCCTAGAGGCTAATCTCTCCTGTGACAAAATGGCATCCAATGTAATAAAAAAAGTCAACCAACGAACTCGATTCTTGTACCGGATCGCCTCTCTGGTAAACAAGAATACCCTGAAGACTCTGGCAGGAGCACTCATTCAAGGGTACTACGACTATGCTTGCACCTCATGGTACCAAAGCACCTCAAAGGCGCTAAAAACAAAATTACAAACATCTCAAAACAAACTGGTCAGACTACTGCTTGACCTTACTCCTAGAACCCACCTCACCCCTGCCCACTTTGACAACCTAGGATGGCTTAGAGTAGACGACAGAGTACAGCAACTTGCAATGGGCCTGGTCTACAAGATACACTACACGACCAAGGTACCCAAGTACATGTCAAAATACTTCCCAAAGGTCAGTGAATACCACGATCACAACACCAGAGGGAGCTCCACAAATCATGTTAAACCCAGATTCGGCTCAAACAAGGGACTAAACACGTTTCACAATTATGCCACATCAATGTGGAACGCCCTACCCAAAACTGTAAAGGAATGTGAATCACTACCCACTTTCAAAATCACTCTCAAGGGACACCTACGGGAGACTGCAATTCGAAACTGGCCCCTGTAAATGTCCTAACCCAACCCCCTCCAATGTACAGTGATTTACCTAGTATGGTTGTCAATATTCCAATGTAGTAGTAGTAGTTTATTTTTTTCAGTCATCAAAAAATAAAGTACAATATACATCATCATTTATCAATATTTGATTATTTACAGTGACTGAAACAGGTACAGACTGAAGCATAGTGCTTATATGTGCCTGTCCTATATTCTTACCAAATTATTATTTTTTTTTTTTACTCCAAACCAGTATTATAAAGAAAAGAAAAAAGCAAGCAAAACAGTGTTTTTCACCCTTGTAGTTTTTCAAAATTTAGCATAAAAAAAAAAAGATACAAAAATGTAGATTCCTAAACAGTATTCTAAAAGAAAAAAGAAAAAAAGCAAACAAAACAGTGTTATTCACCCTTGTATTTTTCAAAAATTGCTTTACAAACCCTTTTCTTAAAAACCAAAATCGAATTACTCATTCTTAACTGTATATCCGCATTGTTCCACAAGTTAACCCCAATAATAGAAATACACATCCTTTTAATCCCTTTCTTAGCTTTCTGAACAGTAAATTTACAAATATCTCTCAAATCATATTTTATTTCATGTGTTGAAAAAAACCTTTGCACCCCACCTGGGAGTAACTTTGCTTTAGCTCTGTACATTATTTGCATATTTTTATAGTAAACCAAATCATTAAATTTCATAATATGAGACTTTATAAACAATGGATTTGTGTGTTCATAGTAACCAGCCTTGAAAAGGTTCCGAATGGCCCGCTTTTGCAGTACGACTATTGGATTTACTGTATTTTTAAATGTCGACCCCCATACTTCCACACAGTAAGAAATGTAAGGAAGTATAAGTGAGCAGTAAATTATGTGCAAGGCTTTCTAGTTTAATATATCCTTACATGTATACAATATTGCTACTGATATTTTTCCTTGAATATAGTTAACATGTTGTTTCCATGTTAATTTCTGGTCAATAACTACCCCTAGAAATTTTATCTCAAAAACTCTTTCTATTTTTACATCACATATTTTTTATTCTATCTCCCCCTCTATTTCTTTTCGATTTCCAAAAACCATAAATTTAGTATTGAGAGACAATTTATTAACATCAAACCAAGTTTTGAGAGTTTCAAGCTCTCTTTCAATATCAGGCAAAAGTTCCTTTAAATTACTTCCTGAGCAATATAAATTTGTATCATCTGCAAAAATAACAAACTTTAACAGTTCAGCAACATTGCACATATCATTAATATAAAGTATAAATAGTTTTGGACCTATCACAGATCCCTGAGGTACTCCACAGGTGACCTTCCTAAATCCTGACACAGTGTCATTGATTTGCACACAATTGTGCTTGTTTGTACAGTGTGTGTGCCCCCCCCCCCCCCCCCCCAATGTACAGTTTTGCTTGTTTATACAGTGTTTCTCCCCCCCCCCCCCCCCCCCCCCCCCAACCACCTCTAATGTAAATTACCCAGTATGGTTCTGTATCGTTAGTGGCTTAGCTTGGCATCGCTACTGCACTATCTCGCGTACGTGCACGCGTACTGAATAAACCACAAATGTACCTCTAATACCAGTATTAGTCTGACCACACCCCTCATCAGCTTACCTTCATAAGCAGGTGTGTGGTCGCCTGCTCTCCTCCTTCTCGCTTTCACCACAAGGAAGAGGTGCCTCGGTAGATCCCCACACTTGACACCATGATGGAAGAAATTGGATTAGGAACAGCTTGGGAAACAAGGATACGTTGACATCATATCTTTATTTTCTCTCTCACTATTTTCGAGAAAATACGGCGATATTGTCTTCGTACTGGAGTGTCTAGAAGATGATGATCATTCTAAAAACCCTCCACCGGTTTTCGTATTGGGAGCACGCCGCTGCATGCTTCTCAACTGCAGTTCCTTGCTGTGTTTGTTGGGGTGAAACCTGTCAGGCCACAGCTGAACTGTCGGACATGCCGCTGTTGTGAGGAGCGGTGCGTTCCAGGTTGGGTGAGTAGTGTTTGCTGGCGGGCTCCACTTGTCTGTTAGTGCTATGGGGGCTACTTGACAAAGTTTATGGAAACCGGCCCCAGGCTAGGGTCCTTTGTTTAGCCGCCTAGGCGACAGAAGGCCTTGGTCTGGCGACCATTATAGTTTTAACTAGTGGGCCGCGACCATTGACACTGGTGATCCCTGTGTGTTCTGGACGAGTGGATTCTCTCTGTCACCGTGTTAAGACCCCATCTTTCATATCCAAATGAGAGTATTCCTTCACGAGGGGATATGTGCATGTAATGTGCGATAGCGGCAGATTCATGTTCAAAGTCAGCTATACAGGCCAGTTGGTACTGTGCTGATTCCGCCGGACGTGGTAATGTCACCGTTGTGAAGCGGTGTTGACGTCTTGTTTTCTCTTTTCTCTTAAAAAGTGAGGAGGGGTTCAGAACGGCGGCCTGTCTGGGTGAGTGTTATGTCATTGTTTACATGTTCATAGCTTACGGTTAGCCGGTCAGTGGCCTGGCGCGGGGTAGCTTAGCTTCTCGCGCGCCGCCGGGAGCTCGCTTCTGATCGCGTGCGTCGTTAGATCGGCGTCTCGCGAGCGGAAGCAATAGCACCCGAACGGTTGGAGCAGCCGTTAGCTTGATGCTATTCTGTTGAACGTGCTTTGATTTTAACATGTTTTACACTCTTGACCACGACGTCATCCTTGACAGGGGATGTTCGTCGACCCTGCCTGAGCCTAGACGGGGATTGCGTCAACAAAGAGGACTGTAGCGACTGGTGGAGCGGCGACGCTGCCCGGATCGAACAACACAGGACGGCTGTGTTCTACGGTGTCTTGTGACTGCACTTCGCTGATCTGCGTTCCGGGTAGGTACGGGGTTGGCCAGACCTCATAACACGTCTTCTGGTTTTACTTTGCTAAATGTATTGTGAATAACGGTGTTTTTTCCCAAAACGTGTGTTGTTGCAATGCATTTGGGATACGTTGCGGGTTGTGTGTGAGCTGTTTTTGTCACTGGCAGTTAGCTTCTCCGTGCAGATCGTGATGTATTGATCTGGTTGTTGTGTGAGAAACATCATGGTGTTTATGTGTACCGTGTACTCACTACTAAGGCAACTAACCTATGAAGCTATGCTTGGTGACAAGTGAGTAAAAGAATGTTCTTTCTCAGACTGTAATGACAATGAACAGTGAGTTCACACATTAACAGGTTTTCCTGTTTTAACTGGCCGTATTGAGGGTAAAATAGGAGGATTGTGTTTTTCCCCCCCGGTTCCCTGGGGACTTTATCACCTCCTATCAGACATGTTGTGCATTAATTGTGTCTTTTGTGTGGTAGGGATGCGATGTAACTCTTAGCTTGATTGCTGAGGTTGTGCTAAATCTGCTGGAGAAACTTATTTCCTAAGGGGAAATTGGTTTGGTTGCTGTCATGTGTGCTTAGCAAGGCCTGTGGTCGATACTAATCAAGAATGATGTATTCTCTCATTGTGAAAAAAAACGGCGTTCCTCTGTTGAGTGTTTTTGCCATTTTTTGTAGGTGATGATGGGTTGTGTGTGTCATGTGACCTACAACTGGGTTGTACTGGCCACAGAAGCACATGTGTATGTTGGACCGGGGTTCTTAGAGCCTTCTCTATTCTGTGTTTTTCCTTAGTAAAAATCAGATAGCAGGTTAGCTCATGCGCTGTGTGGAGCTGTGAAACGCTTCATAGAGCTGACTATGACTGTGTCATGTTCTCTTTTTGTCGTTACATCGTATCATGGGTGTGGGGTCGTAAAGGGGTGAACTGGTAACCTTTCCTCTCCCCATTGTTCTGTCGGTCAGGGGTACACCCCCTGTCCTTCAAGGTTCCCGTCACGTGGCGGTTCGGCACGTTACGGGGGGGGGGGGGGGGGGGGGGGGAGGGAGTTCCTGGTCCCACGGCCTGGTATATTGGGCGTGTGCACCGCAGGAATTCCCCCGCCATTGAGTACGTCACCGTGCGCGTCTCTGTTGGTAGGACTTCCGTGTGCTGTTCAGGTCCATGTGATGGATCTGTTTTCAGGGGGGGTGGTCAGGGCTCCTCCTCACCAAGCGCCTATTCAGGCCTTCTGTGAGTTCGGACTCCTTCTTCCATGTGAGGAAGCCTCCATCAGAGTACAGAGCCTTCCTCCTCAGATTGTCAAAGTGAGTGGACCCTCTAGAAGGGTCCTTTTCTATTGTATGTATATTCGATTCAATTCGTTTATTGAGTGTGTATGGGTTCAGTGCCTCTTCCCCGGAGGCCCTAAAACCAGTTTTTTACATGGCTCGAGGTGCAATATATTCTTTTCAATCTGTACAGCTCGCGTGGGAAGTCTCTCTGGGGATCCCCGTCTCTTTCCTATGGGAGGGTGGTGGGATGTAAAAATGTGAACATTTTTTACCCCGGCTGTGTAGACTGGGATACATACTGTTGATGCTTCCTTCTTTCTATTCCAGAAGTGTTGGAGTTAGGGAGTGTCACACCCCTCTTGTCGTTCCCCTGGGCGCCTTGGGGATTCAATGACAGGTCTAAATAGCCTGTTCATTGATGGGGGTGTGTCCCGACGCACGTATAGTGCTAGCTCGCTGTAAACAGGCGATTGACTGGCACGCCTTGGTTGCTTGTGGTTGAAACAGCGTTTTTATAAAGCAACTGAGATGGGGGTTTTTCCTCTTCCGGCGACCACATCCCATGACCTGGGTGGGTTGTCGACGGATTCTCGTTCATGTCTGGGGGATGATGACGGGATGGATCTGAACATATGTAGTGGGGTCTCACGCCCTTGGGGTGGGCCACCAGGCGCGGTTCGTCCGAACGTCTGGGTGGCGCCTTCTTTTCATGTTAAGATCAACACGCATATCTGCCCTTCTCCTGGAGTAGGCATGTCGGCGTGGTTAGGGCACGGGACTGGTTCTGGTCACGCTGGTCCAGATCAGTTGAACCCGTTGTCCGCCGGGGATGCAGATCTGCTGTTCTGGTACCCTGAGGGACTTGGGCTTTTTTCAGGGGGAAAAATGCCAGGTCGGTCTGGGTGTCACAGGGTTAAGCGCTATGGAGACCCTGGTTGGGTATGTTTTTACTCAGCACTGTCGTCATGGCTTACAGCCATGCCATTCTGTACGCTCTCGATCTCGTCGGATCTCGGCCGCTACACAGGTTGGTCCTGGTTAGTACTTGGTTGGGAGACCGCCGGGGAATACCAGGTACGGTGTGCTTAGGGGCTGGTTCTCCATTATTTTTCGCTCCTCTCTCACGCATGGCGAAGAGGGGCCTGTGGGGGTGGTTTTTTGACCTCCTCTGGTGACCCTGTGCTTCCCGTACCGCCAGGCCCGGTCCGAAGTGATGTTTGCGACCCGTAGGCCTGGGTTAACCCTTTTTGGAAACTGAAACACTTGTACTGCGGTATAGCCGGTGTATACCCGCAGGTGTGTTTTGGAGTTTTTTCTTGAGGGGTTATAGGAACAACCACCGCATTGGGTAACACCGAGGTGGTTGATTCCCTGGTGTGTTGGAGCAGTGTCAACTCCCGGGTTCACCGTTTGAGGGTGCCCCTGCACGTTCATGACGTCTGCCAATCGTGTCAGCCTTCTCTGCCTCGACCCCTCTGGGTGGGGGTTGTTAAATGGAGGCTTGGTCATGCAACACCGCCAGCTTACGCTCCTTCCGCCGGGGCGGCTGTGTTCAGCTGTCCCCTCTGGCGCCTGTCTCGTCCGCAGTCTCCAGGCTAGGGTTAACAGCCTGTTGCCTGGTTTTTCCCCGGTGCGCTGCCTGCTTCCGTTGGTTAACCTTTTTTGTGTGCTTACGGCCATGCTGACTGCCTATTCTGCAGGGTCAGTGTGCCAGGCGGTGTACTATTGGGGGGACGGGGCCCGCTCGGCTTACGGCCATACCGACCTGAACACGCCCGATCTCGTCCGATCTCGGAAGCTGGGCAGGTTCTGGCCTGGTTGGTTCCGCCTGGGAATACCAGGTGCAGTAACTGAGGGGCCTTTGTCCGAATACGCTGGCGATGTGGGGGGCGGGGCACTACGTGCCCACCTGGTGGGGTCTTGATGCTGGCATCATGGACTTCTCCGGGCCCCCATTCTAGGGAGTCCAGTCCTTTTGGTGGGTCTGGGTCTTCCTTCGTGCTCCGCTGCTACGGCCTTGCCACGGGGTTGGGTTTGCCCTTGACCCCGTGATTCTGGGGGCAGTAACGAGGTTGTTCCTCCGTTCGTTCCCGGGTGGCATGCGGGTTGTGCGTGTGTGTAGTCGTGGGGTCAAGCCACGGTCTGCTCACCCTGTGCGTTGAGTTGCTTGAGTGCCTCTTCGCACGGTCGGGTCCGTCGCCCTCCCGTGACGTCCCTAATAGGGGGGCTACCCTCCATTAGGGGGGGTCGGGGGGGCTCGGCCCTCCCTGTTCTGATGGTTTTGGGGGGCTGTCAGCGGGGTGTATTTGTCAGCCAAGTGGCTCCGCTTGGCCTCCCTTGTGCAGTAGCGATGCCAAGCTAAGCCACTAACGATACAGAACGTTAGGTTATGACTATAACCAAGTTCTGTTAGTTAGGGGCGATGCTTGGCATCGGACGGCCGCTGCAGCCCTTGTCCTCACCTTGTGGTGAAAGCTTGGGAAGGAGGAGAGCAGGTGACCACACACCTGCTTATGAAGGTAAGCTGATGAGGGGTGTGGTCAGACTAATACTGGTATTAGAGGTACATTTGTGGTTTATTCAGTACGCGTGCACGTACGCGAGATAGTGCAGTAGCGATGCCAAGCATCGCCCCTAACTAACAGAACTTGGTTATAGTCATAACCTAACGTTGTCAATATCCCAATGTACCCAACCCCCCCCACCCAACCTCCTCCAATGTACAGTTTCTACGTCAAATGTATATACTCCCTTTTCTTGACTCTTTTTGTATCACAAACAGTACTGTATTTGCAAATCTGGTATGTCATAAATGTATAGATGTAGCAGTAGGCTACTGTCTATCTGTATGTCATGTATGTCATATATGTCCTGATGAATTGAAAATGGGGGACCCTGATGTAAACAAGACGAAAGTCTTTCTCTGGTCTGCATCCCCTTAACAATTGTGTGTATTGAGCTGTACTGTATTGTACCCATTCTGCAATCTGTTAATAAAGTTTTCATTCAATCAATCAATCAGTCTTTCGTGTGTCTTTGGATGTGCATGTCTTTCGTGTGTCTTTGGATGTGCATGTCTTTCGTGTGTCTTTGGATGTGCATGTCTTCGGTGTGTGAGAGGAAACCGCAGTACCCGGAGGAAACCCACGCAAACACAGGGAGAACATGCTAACTCCACACAGAAAGGCCATGTTGCCAGGATTCAAACCCAGGACCTTGTTGCTGTGAGGCAACAGTGTTAACGACTGCGTCACCGTGCCGCCCAGGCAACCAATTACCTCAGCGACATAAAGTGAATCCAATATATATATAAATATTAGTGCTGTCAGGCGATTACATTTCTTTATCTAATTAATTACAGGATTTGTAATTAATTAATTAATCACATTTTAATCGCATAACCATTTTAGGCCTGATATTCTATACTATAATCATATTTCAAATGACATGTGTCCGGATGGCAGAATTCACTACTGTATCTACAAATCCTTCTGTTTAATCATCTTCCATTTATTAATTTGCTTAGATTTTTCAGGTCTGGTAAATTCACAGTCAAAGATTAAAAAAAAATTTATTGATATTCTCATTTGGTTCATTAAAATTTACTCAAGCCTAGTAACAGACACAGTTTTTTTTTTTTTTTTTTTAATTTATCCTCTTTCTCCGATTTTTTTCTGTTTTTCTCCCCGTCCCAATTTAGTCGTTGTGCCAATTCCCCCCCTCCCCTGCCTGGTTGTTGTGCGCATGTTCTCCTACTGGTCGGTCCAAGGGAACCCTGAAGTCATCCGCACGCTTCCTCCGACACGCGTGGCGACAGCCAGTGACTCTTTTTTCACCTGGCAGCGAGGACTCTCATTGGTGAAGCGTAACGCGTGGGAGGTCACGCTGCCTTCATCAAGTCCTGCCTCCGCTGAGCAAGCGCCCAGACCTGACCTGTAGGCGTCACTGTCCACAACGCCAGTTCCCACCCATGACTTCCCTCCCCCTAACTCAGCCAAACGAGTTAGTATGACGATCAGCCCAAGCCAAGGCAATGCTGACTCCGGGAGTCGAGACCGCAGCCTCTTGCATTGGTGACGAGCGCAATCTCCGCTATGCCACCTGACCGCCACTGTGCAGACACAGTGTTTCTGACACAGGGAATACATTCCCGGCTGAGATCCTATAATCAGATACCAATAACAAGTACAAAGTCTGTAAATGTGTATTCTACGTTATTATGGAATGAATGAGATAAAAAATATTTAAAAATAAAATTATTATTATTATTATTTATTTTTTATAAATTTTGAGTTAATTTTCATAATGCGGTAATTTGCTGTGTAATTAATTAATCGAATTAACGCGATAAACTGACAGCCCTAATATATATACTGTATATATATTCATCTGAACCGTTCACTTCGACCACGGTTCGGGGCGCGTGAATACTTTGGGCAGCCGAAGAGTGCTTCCGCGTTTGAGTTTTGCGCTCTGATTGGCCAGGTCATGTGACATGTGCGCCAATCGTGGGACAGCAAGTTCTGCGCCTATTTCCGGGTCTAACAGCCTGCAAACTACCTGGCGTTCTATCGCCATGCTCTAAGACAAACTCTAACCTTAACCAACTTCGAAAGAGTGCCTAAGCTTAACCGTCGGAATCAGGGCAGGCGTTCTATCGCCATACTCTAAGACAAACTCTAACCTTAACCAACTTCGAACGAGCGCCTAAGCTTAACCAGTGTAGAAACTTGCGGTCCCACGATTGGGCGTACATGTTACATGACCAGAAATGACCTGGCCAATCAGAGACGCGGAAACACTCTTCGCTGCCCAAAGTATTCAGGTGTTCGGGCGCGTGTAGCTTATTGCCAGCGGAAGAGTGCAAGAATGCTTCCGCATTCGTCACCGCACGCCAGTACGGTAATGCGCCTTTCCTTTCGCCCCGCTCAGACAAATGCATGTAGTACATTGCAACACAACGCAGCATTTCCGCGCGGCTGTCTTTAACTATGAGTGAACACAACGCATTGTAACGTTAACGCAGCTGTCAACTACTTTACTATGGAATATACATGTATATTATCGCGACGCGTCGTCACAGACTAAACAGTGTTCTGGATTTTCCTACAATGGATTATTGATTGTAAATTGAACCCTTGCACTGAAGAACCATTATGAATCTGTGTTAGAAAATGTTTTGGATCTAAATCACTTGGAGTTTGAAAGTGATATCAGAAGAAACTACTCAACCTCGGCTGTCTTTAACTATGAGTGAACACAACACTCTAACTTACCATGTTTAGATAATGAAGTACTCAACCTCTACTGTATTTAACTATGAGTGAACACAACACTCTAACTTACCATGTTTAGATAATAAAGTACTCAACCTCTACTTGTCTACTGTCTGACTGAACACAACACTCTAACTTACCATCTTTAGATAATGAAGTACTCAACCTCTACTGTATTTAACTATGAGTGAACACAGCACTCTAACTTACCATGTTTAGATAAGTACAGTTGACAGCTGCGTTAACGTTACAATGCGTTGTGTTCACTCATAGTTAAAGACAGCCGCGCGGAAATGCTGCGTTGTGTTGCAATGTACTACATGCATTTGCACGATAATATACATGTATATTCCATAGTAAAGTACAGTTGACAGCTGCGTTAACGTTACAATGCGTTGTGTTCACTCATAGTTAAAGACAGCCGCACGGAAATGCTGCGTTGTGTTGCAATGTACTACATGCATTTGTCTGAGCGGGGCGAAAGGAAAGGCGCATTACCGTACTGGCGTGCGGTGACGAATGCGGAAGCATTCTTGCACTCTTCCGCTGGCAATAAGCTACACGCGTTCGGGGCACCTAGAGACTGTTGGGTTTACTTTGGTACTGTGGAATCCTTTGCTGTAGCCTAATACATCACTCCTGGGGTGTGTATTGAGGGCTTTTTTAACTGGCCTCTGACTATTTCCATTTACTGTCATACAACACTAACAATAACGAATACTATTCTCAGTTAACATTAGTAATTCATGCCTGCTGCATTTAAATCCAAAACCAAGCGGGACCTTTTAGTTTGTGCAGATGAGGTGGTGAGTGAGTTTGCCTCAGAAATGGCTATTAGGCTACTGGTAACATTAAGTGGACAAGACGAGCTATATCACATAATATTCTCCTGCATTGTTTAAGTCTGCTGTTTGGGCGCATTACAGATTTAGTTTAGTTTACGATAGAGATGGATTAAACAGCGACTGAGTGTCAATACATTTAACGTTATAGACCATATATACACATTGCATCGCCTGGTCGTTTACCAGCACAAGGAGAGATCCGGGAAGGAACATATTTACACAAAACAACCTCTGTATTTATATTCCGACAGGGCAAAATCCATAATCAAATCCTTAATGTTGTTATTTATAGCAAACTTTGTAGCCCAATGTGGTCGTGTTAGTTATTTCAGCCATGTCGAGCCACAACATTAATATTTCAGTCACTTCAGCAACAGGTAATTTCCAAACTTGGAACAGACGTGATGCAGAATTGTCCAACACGTCCACTATTGGCTACACAACTAGGTTACACAGAGGGATGGACCCCCAGAGCAAGATTACCAGAAAGGTTCTTCAGACAACACCCCCTTATGAGAGCCACCTAGAATGAACAAATAGATAGATAGACAAGTATGTGTTCCTTATGCTTTCAGCTAATGCATTAAAGGCAAAACTTTATTTATTTTACCAAATACTATTTGAATTAGCAATGTCATCTTCTCTCTCTACTGAACCATACTGAACGGAAAACCGTGACCCCAAAACCGCGATATGAACCAAACCAGTGATTTTTTGTGAACTGTTCCATCCCTAATATACAGTGTATACATTATTATAAAAAAAAATTGTATGTCTAACCGTTTGTGTTACACACACCTGCGTGCACAAACACACACATACACACACACCAGGTTTTATTGGAAACTAGAAATATGAAGAGACTTTCTGGAATGTTTAGTCCGGGAATGATGGCAGAGAAACCATCGGACACACACCAAGCCTGTGACCTGGTGTGTGTGTATGTGTGTTCCTGAGAAGGGGGAGAGGGAGGGGTGAGAGGGAGAGACAGGGATGAAAGGAGGGAGGGATAAAGAGAAAGGGGGAGTGGAAAGAGAGATGTGGACTTGGGGTTGTGTTAAAGGAACACGCCAACATTTTGGGAAATTAGCTTATCGTCTTCTCCAGAGAGCGACAAGAAGATAGATACCAGTTTCTTCTCTGTGCGTTCAGTAGAAAGCTATCTGGCTGCATGTTAGCCTAGCTTAGCACAATGAATGGAAGCGGACAGTGCCGGTTAGCCTTCGGGAAAGGTGTTAGTTGGACAATGCCTATACTAACAGGCAATGTCCGCTGTTGGCGTATTTCTTTAACTATACTTGGGTTCTATGAGTTATATCAAGGCAGGAACAGCAGCTGACCCAGAGGGACCCATACAGAATGATCAATTAAAGGGGAATGCCATCAATTTTAAGAATTAACATATGTTTTTCCTGTGCCCCAGGACAGTTCAGTCAATAATATATGTGAACATGCACCACTCTCTCCTAAACCTAAAAACCAGAGCGTTCTATGGAGATAACCCTTCAATCTGTGATGTTACTGGGACATGGATTCTGGGGCTGCTCCATAGACGATGAATGTGGCTCTGACTTTATGAGGCCATAAAATGCTTTTGTGAGCTCTTACATCCAAATGAGGTTTTAATTCTGGCTCAGACCTAGCAATGCTATAATATAAACTGTGAAGTATATAAATCTAGAATTTAATAATGTAAACCTTTGGGTGCATGATCTCTGTATGGCCTCATAAATCATTCATTGTCTATGGAGCAGCCCCCGATTTTACATCCCAGTGACATCACAGAATGGAGGGTTCTCTCTGATTTGTGGTGCACGTTGAACTGTCCTGGGGCCTAGGGGGATTTCTTTACATGGGTGGCATTCCCCTTTTAAGGGGTAAATATTTCCACAAGCTCTAAAAGGGGAGCCATCGCATCATATTTTGGCCCTGCTGGCGAACATCAATAGTATAATTTATGCGTCTTTGTGGGTTCAAATCCCTTATGCTTTGCTGTTGCATCCCTCTCTTTTCCCTTCTTTGATCTATGCTGTGTACTGTCATTAAACTGAAATAAATAAAAAGACAAGGATTGTTGTGACAAGTGCTGTGTTGGATAGCTGTTAGTTGTCCATTGTGTTTCTCTGGGGGAATCTTCGCGTGCGCTGGGTCTCCAGAATCAAGCATCCTGTCTATACCCTGTGGACTCAGGGGTTATAGCTCAGAGACATGTTTGCATCCATATCGCCTATATTGTGTTGTTTTCATTCTTTTCCCATTTGTCCAGTAAAGCCATGAAATGCTACGATCCGTTTGAAGCGCTGCACGCAGTGTGTCATCTAAGGGGAATGCAACGGGTTTGCATCTGGGCAGTAAATACACAAGAATTTAGTTTAGAGATATTTCATCTACAGTACATGAGGTGAGCTTGCTTAATTTGTCACTCACACAATGAGATTGAGCTTTAATTAAACTTCTCCCATTTCTGTTCCGTTCTAAATGTATTCAGCTCGTGCTCAGTTTCACACCCGCTAAAACCAGACTAGAGAGTGCGCATTCTACCCACTCTGGGATGTTGATTGATTGATTTAATTGATTGATTGATTGATTGAAAACTTTATTAACAGATTGCAGAATGGGTACAGTACAGTACAGCTCAATACATACAATTGTTAAGGGGATGCAGACCAGAGAAAGACTTTCGTCTTGTTTACATCAGGGTCCCCCATTTTCAATTCATCATAACATATATGACATACACGACATACAGATAGACAGTACTGCTACATCTATACATTTATGACATATCAGATTTGCAAATACAGTACTGTTTGTGATACCAAAAGAGTCCAGAAAAGAGAGTATATACATTTGACATAGAAACTGTACATTGGAGGGTAGGTGGGGGGGGGGGGGGGCTGTACATTGGAATATTGACAAAACCATACTTGGTCATTTACTGTACATTGGGTTGGGTTAGGACATTTACAGGGGCCAGTTTCGAATTGCAGTCTCCCGTAGGTGTTCTTTGAGAGTGTTTTTGAAAGTGGGTAGTGATTCACATTCCTTTACAGCTTTGGGTAGGGCGTTCCACATTGATGTGGCATAATTGCGAAACGTGTTTAGTCCCTTGTTTGAGCCGAATCTGGGTTTAACATGATTTGTGGAGCTCCCTCTGGTGTTGTGATCGTGGTATTCACTGACCTTTGGGAAGTATTTTGACATGTACATGGGTACCTTGGTCGTGTAGTGTATCTTGTAGACCAGGCCCATTGCAAGTTGCTGTACTCTGTCGTCTACTCTAAGCCATCCTAGGTTGGCAAAGTGGGCAGGGGTGAGGTGGGTTCTAGGAGTCAGGTCAAGCAGTAGTCTGACTAGTTTTTTTGAGATGTTTGTAATTTGGTTTTTAGTGCCTTTGAGGTGCTTTGGTACCATGAGGTGCAAGCATAGTCGTAGTACCCTTGAATGAGTGCTCCTGCCAGAGTCTTCAGGGTATTCTTGTTTACCAGAGAGGAGATCCGGTACAAGAATAGAGTTCGTTGGTTGACTTTTTTTTATTACATTGGATGCCATTTTGTCACAGGAAAGATTACCCTCTAGGATGGAACCCAGGTAGGTAATTTCATCTTTCCTTGTGACAATATTGTCACCCACTGTAACTGAGAAGACGTCGGTCTTGCTGAGTTTGTTATTTGAACCGAAAAGAATGGACTCTGTTTTGCCCATGTGTAATGATAGTTTGTTATCAGCGAGCCATATGCAGATTTTGCCTAGTTCCGAGCTGAGGGTTTTTTCAACCTGTAACTTGTTCTTGTCAGAGACCAGCAGGGCTGAGTCGTCCGCAAACAGGAACAAGTTGCAGTCACAAGCTGACGACATGTCATTTGCATAAATTAGAACAGTAGCGGACCTAGTATGCTTCCTTGTGGAACATCACAGCTCACTGTGAGGGGGGGATAGGGTACCGTTTACCTCCACCATCTGTTCTCTCCCCTCCAGGTAGGATTGCATCCAGCTCACTGATAGGCTATCAAAACCAATTGCTTTTAGCTTGTCAAACAGAATGGTGTGATTGACAGTGTCGAAGGCCTTTTGTAGGTCCAGCATGACCATGCCGCAGTATTTGCCCGCGTCCACCTCTTGTTTGATGTGGTCGTTTAAATAGAGAAGGCATGTGTCAGTGGAGTGGGATGTTCTGAAGCCAGATTGGAATTCGTAGATAAAAAAAAATTCGCAAGGTACTTTTCGACCTGTTCGTATACAATTTTTTCCATGACTTTCGAGATGGAGGTAAGGATAGAAACAGGGCGGTAGTTGCCTGGGTCTAATTTACTGCCCTTTTTGTGCAGGGGTGTTACTCTCGCAATTTTGAAGTCCTTGGGGACGTGTCCCTGTTTTATGGAGAGGTTTATTATGTGTGTGATGACTGGGGTGATGGCGGCTGCTGAGTCTCTGAGGAATTTGGAGGGGATGTTGTCATGGCCAGTGGCCTTGTTCGGTTGGAGGGCGCTCAGTTTTTTGAGTACCTCATCTGTTGTTACCATTTCCAGTTTGAAGTCATCTTTGTGGACCCCTAGGTTCTACCCTAGTGGGAGTGAGTAGTGAGTGGGAGGGTAGTTTGTTTACCAGTGTTGTGGCTATGTTTGTGAAGAAAATGTTTAAGTAATTGGCTACATCCAGCTTGTCTGTGATGAGCGTGTTGTCCGTCTTTATGTTTATGTTTGAGAATCTGGTTTCAAGTTTTTTACTGCAGCTTAGTTGATTATTGAGTAATTTCCAAAGTTCACGTGGTTTGTTTTTGTTTTCCTCAGTTTTGTCATTGATGAATTTTTTTTGCTGTTTTGATCATGGAGTTTACGTCATTTCTTAGTCTGTTTCTTTCCAGTTTGAGTTCAGTCACGTGGGCTTGGAGTTCACTGCTCTTGCTTTTGGTAAGCTTTGACTGACTTTTACGAAACTCAGAAAAAATGTTGTCTCTGGTTTTCATAGCGGTCAGTATTTCAGTGTGCATCCACGGCTCAGCGCAATTTTTTACCCTGGTGGTTCTTAGGGGGGCCATGTTGTTTAGTATTGTTGAGAATTTGGTTTTGAAACCAAGCCATGTTTCTTCAACCAGTGTACCATTGAGTTCATCTGACCAGTCCAGGCTCTCCAGTTCAAGGTTAAAGGCCTCGCTAGAGTAGGTTTTGAGGTCTCTAGATGTGACTGTTTTGTGACAGCCAGCCTTTTGTTTTAGCTTTTTGCGGGTACAGAATATCATATAATGGTCACTTAACCTGCATGCTATAACCCCTTTATTGGAGATCTTGGACTTGTCAGAGGTCAGGATGAGGTCAATGGTAGTCTGAGTTGACTCACATACACGTGTGGGTTGGGTGATTAGCTGGCTGAGGCCGTGCAGATCACAAAACCTATTGAAGGATTTGAAGACGGTGCATCTTTTTGTTGCATATCCGTGTTCCAATCCCCAATAAGAATCTTTTCTGCATCCTCAGCTCCAGCTAAGCACACAGCCAACACATCATAAAAGCCATTTTGGTCTGGCGGTCTGTAAATTGTGCCGACTAGAACAGATTTAGCCCTTTCAAATAGAATTTCTACAAAAACAGTTTCAATAGCCTCATGATCTAGGTCTGTACGGTTAATTGTTGACCAACAAAGAACTAAGAAACACAGTAACATCCTGATCCAATTATATTGCCCCAGCACATTAATTAGGTCTTCTATTTCAATACAGTTCATTTGAATCATTGCAGGACATCAGTTGTCCTGCTATGACGAAGTGAATAGTGTATTAATGAGGAGCAATACAAATAGCATTATGTTATTGCCTCATATCACTCAGTTGTGAAATGACGTTGTACTGTATTGTAGTATTGCACTGCAGCTATTGCATTACTGCCCTGCAGAAGCTAACTGCAATATCTACACTTTTAGTTTGTTTTGTTTTTAATTGAGTTATGCGTGACATTTTATTTCTCAATATCTGTTTTATCTTGTGACAAGGTTTCAGAGTTCAATATTGCTCTGTTTTAGAGAAAAGGGATATAAAGAATTGCAGTAACTACAAAATCACTGGATAGTCAAATAACTTTAAAGCCATATTTGTGTTTCACTGTTTGCATAGTTACTGCAGTTAACATCTGCAGGGCAGTATAGCCTGCCCTATTAGCTATCTAGATTGACCCATGGCTTGTATTTCAGTCTCTAGGCTAGAGCAGAATTACCCCCCTGTCAGAATGTGCATGGATGAGTATAATAGCAATCACAGCCCAGTGTTTTTTCCAGGCTAGTGCCCAGAGATCCGGAGTTCGATGTTCTTCCTCTGGCACACAACAGCCACACAGTGCTCGTACGTTAGGGGAATTTGGGACTATACTGAAAAATATACAAGCTTCGTGTGGGGTTCACGGGTGAATCCAGTTTGCAGACATAAATCATTTGTTTGTTTGACTTGAACCACATTAAGACCACGATGATGACCAAGAAACACAGGGCTTTGAAAGCTTGGCTTGGCATCAACACTATAACAGGCCGAATCATGTGGTCCATTTATGGTGCAATGACACAAAACTGTGTTACAGTATGTGTGTACAAAGATGCCTCCATGCCTCATTCTGAGTAGGTGGGTATGAAACTATTCACATATCTCCTTGTGAAGGGATCTGGTCCGTCGGAGCCAAGATAAACAGGAAGGAAGTTTAAGAGATGTGGGAGTAGGTGATATTTTGTTGGACATGTGTTTTTTTTTCTTATTTTAGAGTCTTAAAACAATCTGTTCTTTCTATGTATGAGAGATAAAGATCATTTTATAGAACAGCATCTGAATTATCCACCTACTACTTCAGATTGAAATGCAAAACATGGAAGCAATAGTGTGTCATAGATGATTGTCAATATACTTTGGGCTAGTGTCTTCCATAAACAACCAAAATGCAGTCTACTATCACTTAGGTAGTTGTAATGTTGTGTAAAAAGTGTGCCTTGATTCAACGGAAAGGTTGGACTAGAATGAAACCATCAGTAAACAAACAAGCTAAACGCCTAAACGTTGCCCAGAGTTAGACAAACTAAACCCCATTTGTGAGCCACACATGACATTGCTTGAGAGCTTTTTTAATTAATTGATTAATTAATCAAATCTAAATTAACTCAATAAAATTATCATTTAAAAATCGTCCCGACACCTCAAAACACGGCAGACGCTACGTGACGACATATCCCACAATGCAACACGTTGCGTGAACCGTAAACCGAAGTGTTGTCCTGTGCGGACGTGTTTGACAGCTATCCAAAGATGGGGTTTTGAGAGCGTGTCAGCTGCCGTTTAACTAATAATCACTGTATGGACGCTACTTGGAATGATACGAATCGTAACGTAACGTTTTGCAAGAGTTAAAACGCGCAAAGTATTAGCGAAATAAGTCGACCAACGAAACTGGGACAGACCGCCGGGAGCGTGAAATCAACGTGGTGTGAGTCCCGACAGCCTACTAACGCTGCGAGCGAGATACAAGTGGAAGGAACCAGCGACCAGGCGGCGGGTGTTTCACGTTGTTCCGGTATGATGCCCGGGGACAACATGACCTCCATCGTCCAGAGAATCGCCCGTCAGGCTCTTGTTACTTTCAGAAACCACCCTGCTGTCGGCGAAGCTAGCGGTAAAGCGTTCATGGAAAACCAGAGCAAACTGAAAAGCCTGATAACGGAAGTGCGAGCCGCCGACCTCCAGCTCGTCCCGAGGAAAGTGGACTGCTCTCCCGGCCCCGCTCACCCGTACCACGGCACCCCCCCGGTCACCTACATGCACATATGCGAGACGGACGAGTTCAGCATGGGGGTGTTTCTTCTCAAAAGCGGCGCTTCTATTCCGCTCCACGACCACCCGGGCATGTACGGCATGCTGAAAGTCATGTACGGCAAGGTCAGGATCACTTGCTTCGACGCGTTGGACAAACCGCACGCTGGTGGTCCTGAGAGCGGCGACCCTCCGCCCGCCCCGCCGTTCCAGAAAGGCTCTCTGCGGCGCTCCGTGCTCCGCTCCGCCGGGGAGTACACGGAGGAGAGTGGGCCGTGTCTCCTCGCCCCGGACCGTGACAACCTCCACCAAATAGACGCCGTGGATGGGCCGACAGCGTTTCTGGACATCCTCGCTCCTCCCTACGACCCCGACGACGGGAGAGACTGTCACTATTATAAAGTTTTGCCGCCAGTGGTCACAGAAACCGAGGGTAAAAAGACTCAAGAAACGCCCGAGTGTCTAAAAGAGGCCTGGCTCGTGGAGATATCGCAGCCCTCTGATTTCTGGTGCGGGGGTGAGCCGTACCCAGGGCCCGGGGTGTCTCTTTGAAGATGGTCTGGCCGGCAGTTCTAAACCTGGTGTTTCCCCGTCTCGTTCTATGACTCTGGAAGGGTTCTAGCCCAAAGCTTAGAACTTTGTTGGGACACATAGTGGAAACAGTTTCTGATTTTCTGGTATAGTCACTCTTCCACTGCATGGTCGTGGAACTCTTGGGGGCTGAGCTGAGGGCAAACTCGGAAGCTTTATACCACATACATTAGCACAATAAAGTCCCAAGGGGTTGTGTTGGACAAATTTAGTATCTGAATTTATGAACAACCAATTCTCAGGACATTGTTATGTTGTGATGATATTTGTGTTGATGAAGGTTGATCATAATTAGAGGGAGCAACCACAAACCTGCACTTTTATGTTCAGATAAAACTCGACCCCAAAAGTATGGGATCCACAAACTGATACTAAATGATTTTTGTCTTTTATGGATATGTTATAGTGGCCATTTTACTTCTAGCAAGGCCAAGTTGGGCCCGCCGGCGCTGAGCCTCAGGACCATGAGTGTTTTGTTGATGTGGCGAATCAAATGATGTATGATGAATGATGCATTTTTAGTGTCGGTATATAGACCAAGGCTCATGGAAGGCATTGATAACGTTACTCCTGTTTTATGGAGACATATCAGATAGGCCTATACAGTATAAAGCCATGGTCCCGAATGACACTAAAGAAACCAGGCTTTGGTTGATGACTTAACAGAATTACATTTATTTGTGTTTTTTTGCATGGATAATGAGTAAAAAGCCCTAGCTTGCCCTGCTTATTTGCTCCTATGCCGGTATGAAAGCAGGGTAATGACTATAGGCATAATAAAGGTGCCAGTACTTCCTTGACCTATACCAACCGTTATTGCTGCTGAATGGATGAAAATGTGTCCAAAAAGTCAACATTTCACAAGAAAAAAAGGTTTTGTTTATTTTTTTTCATACAATTAATGTTTTTTTGAGGTTTCATTGCCCTATTGGTCTTGACACCTGCTAACATTCTAGTTTAAAAAAAGAAAAGAAAAAACTGCAGCAAAATAACATGTAAGTCACCATAGAATTGGTTGTCTTCAGGTTACAGCAGCAACTATGCTAGGGCTGCACAATTATAAACACTTAACAATTAATTCTCACCATGACGTGATATGATTGATTTTATTATCGTAATGATAATCTGGTTGTAATTTTAAGGGGTATGTCATAAATCATATAAGTTCTCCCCTCTAATGCAGGGAACCTTTGAGAGAAAGTGGCTTCACCTCTTCTCCTTCCCCTGTGTTCAATTTGAGCAAGTTGTCCACAATTGATGGACATTATTCAACCAGGAGAATGAATGAGATGGTAGGTCTACTTGTCATTGCCCAGTGGTATAAGCCAAGGTGTGAATCTACACAGCCTTTATAATTGTGTGTGGGTTGCTGCCCCTTCTCTAGAACCAGTAAGTGTATAGAGTGCATAACAACACCCTCCTTATTGAGCTGTGTTACATTAGACCTCAGGGGTCGTAACAATTGCTACTGTTTTCATGGCAACAGCTGTGGGGCAGGATTTTGGGAGCCAACATATCTGCGGAAATCAATGTCCAAGCTCAATATGGCTGTGGTGTGGACATAAGTAGGCCTGCATGTTAGCTAATCTTTCTTGATATGAAAACACATAGTTTGGGTTAAGAATAGTCTCCTAAACCAGTTGGTGTTGAAATGAGCAGTGCCTGTTGTCACAATGCATTTAGCCTGTAATTAACGTATTCAGTCACTTAATAAAAATGGTGGAGTTTCTGTTTTGTATGTCTACTTCATTTGATAGGAACTCAGCACTTGTATTTATCAAGCTCATCAGAGTATTTCTTATCTAGGATTATAACAATTTCCCCTTCAATAATTTCATTCATTATAATCTGAAAGGAAAAACGGCTTCAGGATCAGTTGTGCAGTTAGCCTATATAGAAATTACTTTCCAACTGTTGTAATAATAACGGATCATCTGTGACTGCTATATCACTAAGAAGAACCAATATTCAAATTAGTGATAGGCAGATTTATCTGGCATTTTTAGATAAAGGGCATCATCACCCATGTGGCTGATGAACAAAAATATATCTAGGCTTTAACGTTTTACTATGAAGCACACTCTCAGGGGCTCATACAGAACCAAGCATTTTAAAGTACATGTATTTTATTGTGACAACTAATAAACAAACTTGAACTTGAAACTTCTACATATCTCTATTGGCCATGAAAAATCCCATTGGTCAACCACTTAATTCAAGTACTTAAACACATCTAAGACCCTCCACACACATGCTTATTTATACTATACTGTCTACATTTGTCTTAAACTGTGTATACTTTCATTATATCCATATAACACTATAATATCAATGTACACACTATAGATATATCTATATCTACTCATTATTTGAACCACTGGCTATATGGGTTATATATTAACCATAGTGTATTACTCCTACCACTGTGACCAGTCAAGTTAACAAATAATAACACTTTCTTTCTTGCAGTGACTGGTTGTGTTAGGAGAGCTGTGCACACATCACCTTCACACCTCTGAGCCACTAAGCAACTTATATAAATTACAGGTTCAGTGCTTTGCTCAAGAGTTAATTGAAGGAGAAGAGAGCCCTTAGACAACAATCAGACCACTCCCATCCCCAAAGTAAACCAGTATCATCATCACCGTTTTGCCCATGAGCAAGGCAGCCCTACTTAATACCCAAATTGACATGGTAATACATCACTACCAAAAATTTGCTTCTTCTTTTCTTTTTTCTTTAGTACATAATGAACCTGTGTAATGGTTGTGATATTGTCACCTTAAACTTCGATGCCCGAGGGAGTTTCGAACCCGGGTCTCCCACGCCGCGGGCAACAACACAGAACGCTATACCAAGAAGTGAACTCACTGCTATGTAACGTGTCTGTGTCTTTTGAGGATGAGCGTGAGTTTAACCCATAGCACCACTACTCACCCCAGCCCTTCGTGACTGCGCTTCACGATATACCATCCGTTACACATGTTCATGTAAATATGCCAGATTATAGCTATAGAGGCTAATTTCCATCTGTATTCCCTTTGCAGTTATTATTCTTTGTTATAGTGTCAGTGTTTTAACATGGAAGCCAATAAAAGAAACAGTGACAGTGATAATTTGTTGATTAGCCTAAATCAGGTATTTTATTATGTGAAAACCGGATTACACTGTAAATGTAATAATGTTAAACAAAAGTACTCACTGCCCTCATACCTGACTGTTGTGAAACTGAAGGGAAGCAAAGCAAGAGACCAGCACCACATGAATAAAAGTACATTTATTGCATTGGCAACAAGCATCAGTCAGTCAGTCCAGTGAAAGCTTTAGTGCTTGACTCATTGCATAATAATATTAACATCAAAGCAGAATAGTCTTTGTCCAGTGCACAGATAAAATGACTTCTCCCCCTATTACATTCAACAAATTGAAATGCTGGTAGAATATTAACAATGCCAATGAAGCCATTATGTTAAATTATAGTCTGTGTCGTCACAACCACATTTTGATTGGAAACAGTTGCCCAAGATAATTAACTAAGCATTATCAGTGGATGATAAACAAAGTATACAAGCATTTTTTGTAATGATTCTCCATCGGTTTAGCCCATACCAAAAAAAGAAAAAAAAGTTATCATCTTTTATTTTCAAATGTGCAATACTCATCTTGATTCAACTCCTATTAGGAACAAAGAAAAAGCTGAATCGACTAGTGATGTGAACTGAATGCACTCTCGCATTTAATTGATTCAACTATAAGAAAGCCAACGCAAAAGGGTGATTTAAAAATATAGGGTTTGAGTCAACTTGTGATTTAAGTTCAAACTAATTTATGATTTTCTACAGTGTCCCATTTACTGATATGAATGCCAATAAAGTCTCAATCCGTAATCCAAAAGGGCAGCCACCAAAAAACACCTGGCATTGCAGGCACGCTTGAAGTTGTTTATAGACCAGAATTCTTCATACAAGGACTAACCAGAAGTTGATTACATGTTTTGAATATATTTGGAAACTGTAGCACATTTCTGCATGTTTGTAAAGTGTATAAACATTGGTGTAAAATAGACCTGTCCTGCATATTGAGTTAGGATGTGTTTTTTTTAGTTGCCAAAAACAGATAATTTTTTTTTAATCTACACGAACACAGTATACCTAAAATATATGTCAAAATTATCAGGGATTTAAATAATTATCCATCACCCTTTTTCTTTTTTTTCTGTTTATTAAGTTAAATAATCATGTTCTGCATGGTCTGGTTTGTCTGATATCTCCTCAAGCTTTGTTCAAGCCAGTGATTAGGAGCAGAAACAGTGTTCATTGAGTAAGAAAATAACCAGTATTCTTATTAACCTATGCAGTCTCGTTAGTTCAGTGCAGGTATATACTGTCCAATGGGCACACATTCCCATTTACCTTAAAGTCCTGAATGGTAATTTGGCTTGTATACGTTTGTAAAATGGCTGTCAGAATATTTGATCATGTTGTTATTATCCCTGAAAACACTCCCATTTGGAATGATCAATTGGACCTTTTATCTATAGCCAACCCTTAACGTTCACTTCTATTCTGAGTCCCATGGGGGTATATTTGCCACACCTGTGAAGGTCTTGACTTTAGACATCATAAGTGTTCCCACCTCTTCAGAGCAGACCCTAGTAACGAACACACATGGTAATGTCATGGATGACCATGAGTATTCCTCATCAATGTATCTTTCCCCGACATTGATATTTTTTTCATTTTCTAGAAACTAGCTGATGCACAGGTATACAGATGATTCTCATATAAGGCTATGACGAGCAGCGTATGGACTCTTCATACACCTCTAGTATGTCCGTCATCCGATCCTTTCAGCTCGGTTCTTTTTTCAGAGTGACCCTGTCTGTAGCTTACTGTAATTAAATCCCTGAGAGCAAGAAGGATACACAAACACACAGCCAGCAGTAACACCAGGCCAGTTGGCAACGGGCGCATCTTGGCACAGTCTAGATTCTGAACTCCTCTTTTGGAGCATTGGCAGTCTGGTATGGAGTTTTGTGGCTTAAGATTGAAGCACTTATGAATATGGCTGTACTGAAATCGCAATTCACATTCAACAATGTTTTGGGTCTCTAGTCTCAACTAAGATGAGATGACAGTTAGGATGCTGACTTTTTGTCCTTCTGTCTGAGGTGAATTTTCATGTGTCTCCTTCTTTCGTCACTCCTGGCGAATTTTCTCCCGCACTGATCGCAGGAGAACGGTTTTTCTCCGGTGTGCGTACGGATGTGCGTGGTAAGGTGGTCGCTGCGGCTGAAGCTGCGCATGCAGATCCGGCACTGGAACGGTTTGTGGCCGGTGTGGATGCGCAGGTGCCTGCTTAGCTCGTCCGAACGGGAGAATCTCCGGTCGCAGCTCTCTGCTGGGCATGGGTACGGCCTCTCGTGGACGGGCGTCTTACTCGGTCGGTTCGGGTACTTCCTTGGTCTCAGTATCGGTCTGAGAGGCAAATTCTGGTGACCATTATAAGCGGTGGCTACGGGCCCCTCTGGCGTCGGTGCCCCGAGCGTAAAATTCCTAATGGTGTTGAGCGGTGTGAGAGGCGGGGGCACCCTCAGAGAGTCCAGGGAGTACGGTAAGGATTTCCTCTCCGGGAAAGCCGCCTGGATGTCTCTTTGACAGCTTTGTTGGTAGAAGCCCCCATACTCTGGCATAATGGTGAGGAGGGGACCGTTGTCAACAATCGGCTTGGACCCCGAGCTGTATGAGGGCGGGGGATGATAGGACATGGCGCAGGTGGAGGTTGCCAGGTATCCCGCCGACTGGTCCTGATGATACATGTCTCCGCTGCAGGAGTAGGACGGGGGCGCATACATGTGGTTGATATCAGGCTGGCCGTGCGCCATGATGCCGTCTCCTGCGTAAATGCTGGATGGTGCCGGTGATATCGCTGGAGACACTGACCCTGTTGAGGGTCCTGGGGTCGTTATGTCAGCGCTGACTACGTTAATAAGATCCCTGGGACATAAATATCTCCCCACGTCTTTGGAATCAACTGAGAACCTGCCGGTAAAGGCCACGGACGGCGTGCGTAAAGTTGCCGTGTACTCCGTGAAGTTGCTCTCGAAAGACAGCTCGATGTCACCCTTTTCCTCAAACAAGCTGTCACCTGAGAATAGAAAAAAGACAGTTAGTTAGCACACGTTTTTCCACACTCTTTCGGTAGATCCATGTTTTGAGCAATGGTTGACATCTTACACGAGTGTTATATGCGCACACATGGCAGGCACTATAATCTGTAGAAATGTGCCATTCCGGTTCACTGCGTTATTTATTTAACGATACAGTGCCTTTCATAAATATTCGGCTGTATCGAATATTAATTGCGATAGTGCATTGTTAGGCTATGGATGTAGGCATATTTCGTCACCCACGCGGTTTTGTGTTGTTGTTCTCCATGTGATGCAGAAAGAAAATCTGGATTTTACGCAATCCCTCCCAAATCACCAGCGGATATAATAATAATACAAATTCTTACCCCCCTCAGCTTCATTTGGCGGTTCATGTTCTTGGTCTACAGATTCTTCTTTGAACACGATCGCCGTCTCTGATGCCAGTGATGACAACCGCCCATCAACTGAGTATACATCCTTAGAAATAGTATCTATAAAAACACCCATAGATACAGAAACTTTATAAACTATTTTAGTAATTTTCTATTGCCTTGACAGAGACGACGTCTCAAAGGTATAAGGTTAATTAATCGAAGCTAATCGATTTGTATATTCCCTCGTTTTTGTCACCTATATGCCATTTCTCAAACATAAACGTTATTTTGTCAGCTTAGTTGGACACAGCTTAGTCCTCTGCCGCTCATCTCTTTTCACTCTCATAAATCTTGGAGACAGAAATGATTATAAAGGGAATCTCTCGTTGCTCCCTTGCGTCACTGGTGGTGTGACCATACAAGGATTTGGGTGTACTTTGGACCGTGTACTATGTGCTGTTTAAAAAAAAAATGGGGGGGGGGGTATAGGCCTACGGAGATAGTATCGGGTCTCGTTTAAACTTTTAAAAACCAATTCAGGCGCACATACAATTACAATAATTAAATGTACCTATGGTTATGCACGATTTTATTTTAAACTATTTTAGCTCACCCCCAGCAGAACAACAAAAGCCGCTCTGATCCTCCAAACCTTATTGGCATTCAACAGGGAGTTACGAAAGCCTCTAGTATAGCATTCGGAATTCCGGTCACACGTCACCATACATGGGTTTATTATCCGGTGAGGTGAGAGGAGCTCTTTTCCACTTATATGGAATATATCCGGGGAAATTGTGTTACCGAATTACATTATCGTGTCATGTCGTCGTGCCAAGAAAACCCACACACATCATTCATAGGCTGAAAGACGAGCCATTTGCCCCCCCCCCCCAGATAATGGCTTTGAACTGAGCCTGTTTTTGTTAACCCACGGAGATACCGGGTCATAGGCTAATAGAATAATAATACAAATGAATAGAATAACTATTCCAACTCCACTCCCGTGAAAGTCCATTTTGATATTAACTCAGGCCACTACACTACATTACATTTACATTTACATTTAGTCATTTTAGTTGACGCTTTTATCCAAAGTGACTTATACAAGTTCTGTACGACAAGTCATCAGGAAGGGCACAACTATATCAGCTGAGTAACAATGTTCATCAAAGTGTTGAGTGCTACAGTGTAGGTTAGTTTATTAGGACAATTGCATGACAGTAAGGTTATATTACTTTTTTTTTTTTTTTTTTTTTTATTATTTCAGATACAACATATTCTCAAGTATTCTCTCAAGTGTATAATGTCATGTGTATATAGCATTTTGATGAATGATGAATGAGAGAGACCTTGCATAAGGATGTAGGGGGCTCTGAGAACATTCTGACTTGCTTTTTCTCACCCACTGACATACTGTGTGAAATGAGGACACTTGAAGCTATAATGTGCACCCACTAAAGCAACCTGGAATTGCTTAAAGGACTAATTGGTGTCCACAGGTTGACAGAATATGTGCCTGTGTTTTTAGCTTATTTGACTAAGACTGTAAAAGGTTATTTTTGCCCAGGTTGTGTGAAGGCCTTACTGAGAACAATTGTCTCATTCTCCAACGGACTTACGACAAAAAGGGCTTTCTCTTAGGGCCATTTGAGACCTTTTTGGGCAAGACATGAATATAGACAATATATTATAATATAATATTAATTATATATGTTTTATTGGGACGGTTGGTGAATCCCAAAATCGTCCCGAAAAGGTCTCAAATGGCCCTAAGAGAAAGCCCTTTTTGTCGTAAGTCCTTGGAGAATGAGACACTGAACCATATAAGAGGCAGCTGGACTATTCAATTTGACTAATTAGGGAGGGGTTGCAAGCTGTATTTGTTTCTGTGCTATACTGTGTTTTGTGCATGCCCCTCTCCTCCTTTTGCTGTCCCTCTAAGCATTCCTATTGGATGACGATGACATCATGGGCCTTAAGCTTGAAGAATAGAACCCGGAAAGAGATATGGGATGACAGACTGGTTCCTTGCCATTGCCTGTCTCCCTCCGCTCAAAAAGGGACATTTCGCAATTTTTTTTATCCACTTTTTCTCCTCCTGTTTTTCTGTGTTTTTCTCCCATCCCAATTTAGTCGTCATGCCAATTCCTCCCTCCCCTTCCTGGTCGTTGCTCGCATGTGCCCCCCACTGGTCGGTCTAGGGAGGGTTGATAGATACTATCGCATGTCCCCTCCGATACATGCAGATTCAGCCAGCCACTTCTTTTCTCCTGCCAGCGCGGACTCTCATTGTTGAGGTGTAACGTGTGGGAGGCTCACACTACCCACACCATCTCCCTTCCTCACTGTGCAGGCACCCTGGCCGACCTGTAGGAGTCGCTGTTTACGACGACCAGATTACCACCCACCGGCTTCCCTCCCGCTGACTCTGCCAATTGAGCCAATGACGGCCGGCCAAGCCAGAGGCAACGCTGACAGCCGGATTCGATACCAGTGTCTCTCGCATTGGTGACGAGTGCTTAGTCCGCTGCGCCACCCAGCCGCCACGACATTTCGCCATTTTCTGTGATTGTTATGTATGACTGTGAATATAAGTGTTTGTTGTTTCAGCCTGTTGTACCTGTGTGCTCTGTTGGGAATCTACTACAGACCGCCCAGGTACGATTGCTTCAACCTGTGACATTGGTAATCCAAAATATAAACAAATGTGTACCACACTACAGAAGGTTAACCCTTTCACTACCACACTACAGAAGGTTAACCCTTTCACTACGTTTTTTTATAATAAAAAAAATGAAGACATTTTAGTTTTATAAGCAGATATACTCGGAACAATCTTTTGCCGAACCACTGCTGCCTGGGCGCAGTGATTTCATCACCTCAAAAGCCCTGTTGTTTTTTTGAAAAACAGGGCTTTTGAGGTGATGAAACCACTGCGCCCAGGCAGCAGTGGTTCGGCAAAAAATTGAATAAATAAAAAATGTAAATAATTTTTTTTTCTCCACGTGGTAAATACACAGGTCACAACATGTTTACAGGAACGTTTTTGGAGTTGTAGTTGGAGTGTATTTTGTGACTGTTGGGAACTAGGCTACACTGGCACACCTAGTGAATGACGCTAAGCTAGGCTAACGGTGTGGCTGTTCCCTACCGGTCAATCTATGGGAAAAAAACACCTAACCTCAAAAAAATTGCAACAAAAGGTTTTTCAATGGATTCTGGTACCATTGGTCATGCTAAATAACATACTAAAAGTCTACTAAAATCTAACCTTGCGAAAGGGGTCATTTTCAAGATGGCGGCCGCCAATACACTATTCACTACAGTTGAATAGGGTAAAAAAGATTAACTAACAGATATCACCAAGTTGATTGCTAACATCAATATAATTATTTTTTGTATTACAAGTTTTTTGAAATTGTATGTTTAAATATGCAAATGAGGCAATATCTGATTAAATATATATGCTGAATTGATTTTTTGGAGTGCAGCTGAATTTTAAACTTCCAACATTCCAACAACTGCCAACTTTAGAATGTATAAATTAAGCTTTAGTTAGCCAGCGATTTTGGGAGAGCACAGAGATATGCTATGGCAGACAAAAAACTACTGCTTGCTATGACACACTCACCCCTAGTGCAGACAGTGCGGTGGTCATGTCTCTACCCACCTGCTCGCTATGACACAGCCTCGACTCAGATCTCGTCATTGAGACGACATTGATGAGGTTGTTGAAGACCACTGGAAGTATGACACGTGGAAGCGGAATGTCTGAAGAGCAGAGAGCGCTGTGGACCATGTCAAGGCCCATAACATCAGAGTACAACATCGCAATGCAGGAGTTCACAAACCTGGCATACACAACCTCTGAACAGCACAAGGATTTGACGGCAGCAAGGATGAAAAGGGATGTTGCTGATCTGAAGGCGAATCTTGCTGTATGGTCACCATTCTCGCCAGACTCTTCGTTAAGGAACATTGTCACTGGAGTTGTGGCTGAGGAAGGTGTGAACGTGCATGAATATGAGTCTGTCGGAAACAAAATCATGCACAAAATGATTGGACAGCTTGCATTCACTGTCTCGTTTCAGTAGAAAGGATAAAGCAATAACCCTTGGACAAAACTAAACTATCAAGGTTGCCCCTGATCGAACCATTGATTCTGCACTGCTTTTTCAACTTTTGCTGGTAGTCTCCCAAACTAGAGAGCTATCATTGGAGGAGGTTATGCACTACGAGCTCAGTCCTTTCCCTCCTGCCCTCTTTGAAGCCAGAAACGTCTTCCGGAAGGCTTATAAGCCTCAACTAGCCAGTGTGATCTGTGATGCAAGTGGTGATGCAATACTAGATTCTGTACCACAAACAGAATGCCACATCCTTGATGGAGGTTCACTCCTTCACAGAATACCATGGAAGTGCAGAAAAACTGACTTCACCATCCAGCATTATGGTTCAGCGATGACCGTTGTCTTTGATGGCTATGAGGAAGGGCCGACCATCAAAGACAACATGCATCAAAGACGAGGACAGAATATTCATCCCATTGTCAGCTTCACTGCTGAAACTGAGTTCTCCGGTAAGAAGGAGGAGTTCCTGTCAAGAGATATCAATAAACAGAGACTTATCCGGATGATAACTGATGAACTGAAACAAAAGGATTGCACTGTGGTCGATGCATCTGGGGATGCTGATGTAGACATAGTAAATGCTGCAGTGGAGGCATCTCTTCTACACACCACTACACTGATTGGAGAAGATACTGATCTCCTTGTCTTACTCCTTTACTATGCAAAGGAAGGTAGTAAGGGCCTTTATTTTAGATCGGACAAGTTCAAAGCGGATGGCAGTGTTAAAGTGTATGACAAATTGCCTGAAAGAAGTCCTTGGACATGACATGTGTTCTCAGTTGATATTCATCCATGCTGTGACAGGTTGTGAGTGACACAACTTCTAGGATTTTTGGTGTTGGAAAAAAGACTTTTCAGAAGCTTGTAAAAGGAGACCCTATTCTTTTGTCTTGTGCCAATTCATTCACCATCCCAAACCAGACCACAGAGGTGATCGATGACCTTGGGTACCAAGTAATGGCTGTCCTTTTTGGTGGCAAGTGCACAGACTCCCTTGTGACAATGAGATGTAAAACCTTCAGCAAGAAAGTTCTTCTTTGTCACTTGTAACGCCCGAACGTCTGCCCCCAACTGAATCTGCGACCAAACTTCACTGTCATAGAGCATACTACCAGACCATGGTCTGGATAGGAAAAGAAAAGGGAATGGATGCCATGAACTGGAACCTGCAGGACAATCGGTTTGTCCCACTTATGACAAGTATGAATGCTGCTCCAGACAGTCTCTTGAAGGTCATACATTGTAACTGCTCCACTGGCTGCAAGACACTCCGCTGCTCTTGTAGAAGATATGGATTACCATGTACTGTACATGGTCTGTGGACAATGCCAACTTGAATAATGTGACAATCCATATAAGTTTCTTCTAGAAGAGTCATCAGAGGATGAAGAGGATGAAGAAAGATTGATGAGCATCCCAGCCTGAACACATCGACATGTTAATATTCAGTTAAAGTCATAGTGCCACCTACTGGCAACAGGAAGTGACATGTTCCATACTTTGATGTACTCCGGCTAGCGGGTTGAGCAGATCCACCTCAAAACTGGTCAAGAAACCCTTAAAACCTTGATGATGCTTGATTTTATGTTGATTTTTATCCTTAAGTCATTGCTAGGTAAGCTGCCCTTATATATCTCCAAACTTCTGTCCTTTTATACTTGCTTTTTTAATACCAGACGAGCAGCAAATGGGATGCTTTTAAATGTTCCTTTGATGCAGTCAGAGCTTGGTAAAGCTGCATTCTCCCACTATGCTCCCTTTTTATGGAATACGCTGCAAGTAAAACTTTGTCTAGAGGCACTTCCTACTGTGAATGCTTTTAAAGGTATGCTACGATTAGCCCTTTATGAAACATGTAACTGTTTTACCTGATGCTATTGCTGATCTGATTATGCTCCTTGCCACTGCACAAATGGCCTTCTGTATTTATATTTGAATTGTATGTTTTTTGTTTAATCCCCTGTTTTATGTTGACACTTGTTGTGTGCCGTGTTGGTCAGGACTCCCTGGAAGAAGAGATCTTGTATCTCAATGGGACATTCCTGGATAAATAAAGGATAAATAAAAATAAAAAGAAATTGAAGTCATTTTTTATTCTTTATTTTTTGTCTGACGATATGTTGTTCTGGATTGTACTTGATTGTTTGGTACCTGATGTATTTTCTGACTGGTCCGAAATTGTATTTTCTGTCTGGATAGTGTTGTGAGCAAGTGTAATTCCGCAGGGGGTAGTGTTATGTGGTTGATTCCACTTGCAGGGAGTATTAACCAGTCACACTGAAGTTGTTAAAGTATTGTGGATTCGCATTTGCTAGTCTCTGTAACCTAAATAACACTGTGTGTGTAGTACAGTAGCAATCATAGACTGTACAAACATTTGTAAATTGCTGACTTTTGCATTCACATTCACTCTCTGGAAATGTATTCAATTCAGCATATATTTAATCAGATATTGCCTCATTTGCATATTTAAACATACAATTTCAGAAAAAATTGTAATACAAAAAATAATTGTATTGATGTTAGCAATCAACTCGGGAAGTTTCATGGTGATATATGTTAGTTAATTTATTTACCCTATCACCTGTAGTGTATTGGCGGCCGCGATCTTGAAAATGACCCCTTTCGCAAGGTTAGATTTTAGTAGACTTTTAGTATGTTATTTAGCATGACCAATGGTACCAGAATCCATTGAAAAACCTTTTGTTGCAATTTCTTTGAGGTTCAACCATATATTGACCCGTCTATAAGCCTAATGCAGGCACAGAGAAGAAAAGGGTATGTATCTGCTTGTCTAACTCCAGGGTAGATGGCAAATAAGCAAATTTCCCCAAAAGTTGGCGTGCTCCTTTAACCCTTTCACTACCACACTACAAATGGTTAACCCTTTCAATACCACACTATAAAGGGTTAATACTTTCACTACCACACTACAGAAGGTTAACTCTTTCACTATCACACTACAAAGGGTTAACTCTTTCACCACCACACTACAAAGGGTTAACACTTTCACTAAAGTGGGAGTTTACCACCAGGAAGTTACACTCGAATGGCCGACCGAGTGGTGAATACCAGTGGTAAACTCAGGCAAGTTCCGTGATACCCGAGATTATGATTTGTGAGGTTTCACTGACCCTTCACCTTTTGTGGTGCAAATATACTTGATTATGAGACATCATCAGAAATATTGTGTTAACATCGCAAGAATCTTTCAAACCGGGGAGCTCCCGTAGCTCACCGCATATCTCGGCGCTATTTCTGCGTCGGGGAAAACCGTGCTCGTCACGGATCTGGGGGACACGAGTTCGATTCCCGGACCCGCCGTCATTTCTCAGAATGTCTTCCCCTGCTCTACATCCCATTTCAACCTGTTTCTGTCGGTCATGCTTGACCAGAAAAAGCGATAAATGCTAAAAAAGAAAGTTAAAAAAAAAAAAAAAATCTTTCAAACCACCCGCATCAAGAAAGAAAGGTACCTTGCATCTAATTTGTCATGATTTACAACCTAACTAGTGCACCTGAAAGCTATCACCTCATATACCGTTTGGTCACATGATACATTCCCAGTTGATGAGGACCGACCGAATGCATCATACCTCTTAGGAGCCTGGATTCCTTGACAAGTCCATGCGTTATTCTTTAACTCCACTAGGCAGCAAGGCTGCAAGGGATTCTTATAGCCAATCACAGTTCTTGTATTGTCAGCGTCGCCCGACACATTGTTACAATTTTGAAGCTAACAGCTCTTAAAGTATAAAATCTGCTTAAGGTGGCAATGCCGATCGTCCGCACTTGCTCCAAGCATTAGGGTAGTGCATGCATTAGAGTGGCTCATGCTAGCAATGTAGCTAGCAGGGCTTTTAGACTCTTGGTCTTGCTTCTGAAACTTTTTACATAATGGTAATATTTGTTGTAGGGGCGAAAATAAACCAAATCGATTGGTGATCGGCATGAATTTGAACCCATCCACCCATCCATCTATCTACTGATACATCCATCCATCTATCTACTGATACATCCATCCATCTACTGATACATCCATCCATCTACTGATACATCCATCCATCTATCTACTGATACATCCATCCATCTACTGATACATCCATCCATCTACTGATACATCCATCCATCTACTGATACATCCATCCATCCATCTACTGATACATCCATCCATCTATCTACTGATACATCCATCCATCTATCCATCTACTGATACACCCATCCATCTATCTACTGATACATCCATCCATCCATCTACTGATACATCCATCTATCTACTGATACATCCATCCATCTACTGATACATCCATCCATCCATCCATCTACTGATACATCCATCCATCTATCTACTGATAGCATACTACAAGAACCTAGGGGTCCACAAAGACGACTTCAAACTGGAAATGGTAACAACAGATGAGGTACTCAAAAAACTGAGCGCCCTCCAACCCAACAAGGCCACTGGCCATGACAACATCCCCTCCAAATTCCTCAGAGACTCAGCAGCCGCCATCACCCCAGTCATCACACACATAATAAACCTCTCCATAAAACAGGGACACGTCCCCAAGGACTTCAAAATTGCGAGAGTGACCCCTCTGCACAAAAAAGGCAGTAAATTAGACCCAGGCAACTACCGCCCTGTTTCTATCCTTACCTCCATCTCGAAAGTCATGGAAAAAATTTTATACGAACAGGTCGAAAAATACCTTGCGGAAAAAAATCTAATCTACGAATTCCAATCTGGCTTCAGAACATCCCACTCCACTGACACATGCCTTCTCTATTTAAACGACCACATCAAACAAGAGGTGGACGCGGGCAAATACTGCGGCATGGTCATGCTGGACCTACAAAAGGCCTTCGACACTGTCAATCACACCATTCTGATTGACAAGCTAAAAGCAATTGGTTTTGATAGTCTATCAGTGAGCTGGATGCAATCCTACCTGGAGGGGAGAGAGCAGATGGTGGAGGTAAACGGTACCCTATCCCCCCCCCTCACAGTAAACTGTGGTGTTCCACAAGGAAGCATACTAGGTCCGCTACTGTTCCTAATTTATGCAAATGACATGTCGTCAGCTTGTGACTGCAACTTGTTCCTGTTTGCGGACGACTCAGCCCTGCTGGTCTCTGACAAGAACAAGTTACAGGTTGAAAAAACCCTCAGCTCAGAACTAGGCAAAATCTGCATATGGCTCGCTGATAACAAACTATCATTACACATGGGCAAAACAGAGTCCATTCTCTTCGGTTCAAATAACAAACTCAGCAAGACCGACGGCTTCTCAGTTACAGTGGGTGACAATATTGTCACAAGGAAAGAAGATATTACCTACCTGGGTTCCATCCTAGAGGCAAATCTTTCCTGTGACAAAATGGCATCCAATGTAATAAAAAAAGTCAACCAACGAACTCGATTCTTGTACCGGATCTCCTCACTGGTAAACAAGAATACCCTGAAGACTCTAGCAGGAGCACTCATTCAAGGGTACTACGACTATGCTTGCACCTCATGGTACCAAAGCACCTCAAAGGCGCTAAAAACAAAATTACAAACATCTCAAAACAAACTGGTCAGACTACTGCTTGACCTTACTCCTAGAACCCACCTCACCCCTGCCCACTTTGACAACCTAGGATGGCTTAGAGTAGACGACAGAGTACAGCAACTTGCAATGGGCCTGGTCTACAAGATACACTACACGACCAAGGTACCCATGTACATGACAAAATACTTCCCAAAGGTCAGTGAATACCACGATCACAACACCAGAGGGAGCTCCACAAATCATGTTAAACCCAGATTCGGCTCAAACAAGGGACTAAACACGTTTCGCAATTATGCCACATCAATGTGGAACGCCCTACCCAAAGCTGTAAAGGAATGTGAATCACTACCCACTTTCAAAAACACTCTCAAAAAACACCTAAGGGAGACTGCAACCCGAAACTGGCCCCTGTAAATGTCCGAACACAACCCCCTCCAATGTACAGTAAATTACCAAGTATGGTCTTGTCAATAATCCAATGTACAGTGTTGTTTGTACAGTTGTACAGTGTCCCCCACCCACCCCTCCTACCCAACCCCCCCCCACTCCTACCCAACCCCCCCCCCCACTCCTAACCAACCCCCCCCCCCCACCCACCCACCCAACCACCTCCAATGTACAGCCCCCCCCCCCACCCCCACCTACCCAATCCAATGTACAGTTTCCACGCCTAATGTATATACTCTTTTCTTTCTGGACTCTTTTTGTATCACAAACAGTACTGTAATTGCAAATCTGGTATGTCATAAATGTATAGATGGAGCAGTACTGTCTATCTGTATGTCATGTATGTCATATATGTTACGATGAATTGAAAATGGGGGACCCTGATATAAACAAGACGAAAGTCTTTCTCTGGTCTGCATCCCCTTAACAATTGTATGTATTGAGCTGTACTGTACTGTACCCATTCTGCAATCTGTTAATAAAGTTTTCATTCATTCATTCATTCATTCATTCATTCATTCATTCATTCATTCATTCATTCATTCATTCATTCATTCATTCATCCATCCATCCATCTACTGATACATCCATCTACTGAGAAAGAAAGAGAGAAATAGCAGAGGAGAAATCTGTGCTCCAGAAACAGCAAATGTAACAGCACATCAGGAAGGAGTGAGGTGCGATACTCTCATATTCCTATAGAAATAAACTCTTGTTTATTGTTAAAAGAAATTGGTTGGACTGACCTTAATCAGACCATCAGCGAAAGAAAGAAAGAAAGAAAGAAAGAAAGAAAGAAAGAAAGAAAGAAAGAAAGAAAGAAAGAAAGAAAGAAAGAAAGAAAGAAAGAAAGAAAGAAAGAAAGAAAGAAAGAAAGAAAGAAAGAAAGAAAGAAAGAAAGAAAGAAAGAAAGAAAGAAAGAAAGAAAGCCTAGTAGGGTGAAGTTAAAGAGGCAATTACGGGAATGGCACCTTGAAAGTTGGAAAAAAGTGTCTCACACTCCCCATACATGGCCCCATATGCATTTTTCTTTAATTTAGATAACGTTTCAGCCCTCAGGCCTTCTTCAAGATTAACACAGGCCCTGGTAGATTATGTAGGCCACACCCTAGTAACAAATTTCTATTTTTTTTATCAATTTCTTTTTTTTATTATTATTCACATGAAACAAGACAACACATTAAACACAATCACAATACATAGAACTTCACAAGAAAATAACAAAAACAATAATAATACAGAATAACAATTTATACAGACAAAAAGAAAAGAAAACAGAGTTCAACCTTCTAAATTTTAAATCCAAGGGGTACTATCTAATAAATGGTCTTTCCCAGTGTTCAGCCCTGATTCCCGGCTGTGTGACCCTATATTAATAAAACGTACATCTCCAATTCACCACAAGGACCACTTTTTGAGAACACGACCCGAAAACAGAGCAATGAACCTTCATGAAAAAATAAAAACCTGTAGAGGTGTTCCATAGACTCACAGAGACCGTGTAAAAGTGACCAAACAGTGAAGAAATAGTTAAATAGCTGCCCCCCATAAAATCCCCAGCTAAACTCAAGAGGACAAGACAAAAGACAAGACAGACAAAACATTTCCTCCTCCCCCTCCCAAGAGACCCCCGGACTCACCCGAACACGCACCTCAACCCCGCTCAGCCGCACACGGCGGTCCTGACCTTTTCGGCTGCTGCAAACCACAGGTCAATACCTGCCTGTCCCACCCCAATCACCCGCGCCGTGGATATCTCAAGATAAATCACATCCAATAGTGTTAGGGACCAGTTAATCACTGTAAGCTTCTCAGGCTCCTTCCATCTCATTGCTATTAGCTTCTTCGCTGCTGTGACACCCGCTAGGACAACCCTTTTTAGTTGAACGGACACAGGTAGTGTCGTTATATCGTTCAGGAGTAGCGTAACAGCTGTGAATGGGATAGTTAAGCCACACAGATCTGAAAGTTTGTCCGTTATTGACCTCCAGAAGCGGGCCACTGGTGGGCAATCCCAATACATATGCATATAAGTGCCAGTGGCCTTTTGAGAGCACAAAGTGCACAGAGAGTCGGTTATCAGTCCCATAGCAAATAGCTTCCTAGGTGTAAGATAGGTCCTATGAATATAATTAAAATTAATTTGCTGGTGATTGGGGTTGCGGGAAGATAATGCCACATTTGCCCAAACATCATCCCAGTCAAACTCGGGGTCCAACTCCGGGATATCCACACGCCAGATTGTATCCAATGATAAATGTTTATACGTGGATTGAATTAAGAGCGTATAAAAGTCTGAGACAAACCCTCTGGAGGTCGTCCTGTCCACTATGAGCCTGAGGAAGGGGTGTGGGTGCAAAGCTTGAGCCCACGGCACGCCATGCGCCCTCAGTGCTGACCTTAGTTGAAGGTAAAGAAAGAAGGACTTGCCGGGAAGATCATAAAATTCTCTTAAGTCCTGAAACGCACGGAGGCCGTTCTTATCATAAATATCCTCCAGAGTATGAACTCCCCTCCTTTGCCATTGAGGAATATTAACCGGCTTGTGCCCAACAAGTAATTGCTGGTTATTAAAAATTGGAGAGTCCAGGTGCCATGGGCATTTAACCCCACACGACCTCTGTACATTACGCCACGTTTGGATCACGTGAGTTATGATCGGTCCATACCTCAGCCGGCATTTCGAAATAGAGACAGTGGAGTACACCACATCCTGCAATCTTAGCGGTGAGACCGCCGCCGCTTCCAAGGAGCGCCAAGATACAGCATCTACAGGGTCTAGCCAGCACATCAGAGGTCTCAGTGAGAAGGACCAGAAATAAAGCTTAAAATCAGGGATTGCGAGGCCCCCATCTTGTTTCCTACGTTGAGTAGTAGCTCTTTTGATTCTCGGGCATTTGTTATTCCAGATAAACTTAAATACCATCGATTGTACCTTGCGCCAGTGGTCTATTGGAGGGGGCAGGGGGAGCATTGAGCTAACAAAATTTATCCTAGGCAGAACGTTCATTTTTATTATGGAAGCTCGGGCTTGTAAGGAGTTAGGAAGGGACGACCATCTGTCTAGATCCTGGCGTATTTTATCATAAGTACCCGTGAAGTTGTACTTAGTAGTTTGACTCAGCGTGGGGAATATCTCTATACCTAAGTATTTAAAATGTTCCACTATGGGGATATCAGCTGGTAGTCGCACCGCCTTGGCCAGCTCATTAAGAGGTAGGCAGGCTGATTTGTTCCAGTTAATCTTAAAGCCTGACAATTTACCAAAGTCGTCGATTATTCCCAATAATTTTGTGGCCGACCGGGAAGGGTCATCCATAAAAATCAGTAGGTCATCTGCATAGAGAGCAATTTTGTGTGGTGTATTATTGATCATTATGGGGACGATGTCCTCCGATTGCCTAATAAATTGGGCCAATGGTTCGAGGGAAAGCGCAAATAGTCCCGGGCTCAGAGGACAACCCTGTCTAGAAGATCTGGAGACTGGGAAAAGTGTGGAACAGTTTTTGCCTGTCAGCATCATTGCCGACGGTGAGGCATACAGGACTTTAATCATATGAATAAAATTCTTTCCAAGACCCATGACCTCAAGTACCTTCCACAGGTATGACCATTCTAGTCTGTCAAACGCCTTCATGGCATCCAAAGACAGAACAGTGGACGGAGCTGTATTGTCTTTACTGTTATCGACTACATGCAACAGCCTCCTAAGATTATCTGCAGCCAGGCGCCCCGGGATAAAACCAGTTTGATCGCAGTGTACCAATACCGTCATAAATCTCTGCAGGCGGCGGGCCAGCACCTTGGCAAACACTTTTAAATCGGCCCAGAGAAGACTCAAGGGCCTATAGCTACCACAATCATTGGGATCTTTGTCCTTCTTGAGAAGTAAAGAAATCAGCGCCATGTTGACATCTCTTGAGAACTCCCCTTGTTTGATAGCGTAATTGATCATATCGAGCATCAATGGGCCCAGTTGGTCCCAGAAAGCTAAATACACCTCGGATGGAATACCATCCCAGCCTGGTGCCTTACCCCTCTGCATTTCAGCAATCGTCTCCCTTAGTTCCATAAGGGTGATCGGTTTCCCCAGTTCCTTAGCCTCTTCCTCAGAAATGTGGGGTATCTCAAGCCCGCCAATGAACGATTCAAATTTAGAGTCGTCGAGATTAACCTCTGAGCTATATAACTGTGAGTAAAACTCTTTAAAAGTGTCGTTGATCTTTTTCGAATCAGTAGTGATTGTACCCTGTCGCGTCTTGATCGAGGGGATATCCGAGAAATGATCATTTGAGCGTATTTTCATTGCCAATAGATGGCTAGGCCTGGAGCTGTGAAAGTAGTAATTTTGCCTTGTCCTATGTATCAAGAACTCAGACTGATTGATTGATTGATTGATTGAAAACTTTATTAACAGATTGCAGAATGGGTACAATACAGTACAGCTCAATACACACAATTGTTAAGGGGATGCAGACCAGAGAAAGACTTTCGTCTTGTTTACATCAGGGTCCCCCATTTTTATATGACATACATGACATACAGATAGTCAGTACTGCTACATCTATACATTTATGACATACCAGATTTGCAAATACAGTACTGTTTGTGATACAGAAGGAGTCAAGAAAAGGGAGTATATACATTTGACGTAGAAACTGTACATTGGAGGAGGTTGGGTGGGGGGGGTTGGGTACGTTGGGATATTGACAACCATACTGGGTAATTTACATTGGAGGTGGTTGGGGGGGGGGGGCACACTGTATAAACAAGCAAAACTGTACATTGAGGGGGGGGGGACACTGTACAAACAAACAAAATTGTACATTGGACTATTGACAAAACCATACTAGGTAAATGACTGTACATTGGAGGAGGTTGGGTTAGGATATTTACAGGGGCCAGTGTTGAATTGCAGTCTCCCGTAGGTGTCCCTTGAGAGAGGTTTTGAAAGTGGGTAGTGATCCACATTCCTTTACAGCTTTGGGTAGGGCGTTCCACATTGATGTGGCATAATTGCGAAACGTGTTTAGTCCCTTATTTGAGCCGAATCTGGGTTTAACATGATTTGTGGAGCTCCCTCTGGTGTTGTGATCGTGGTATTCACTGACCTTTGGGAAGTATTTTGACATGTACATGGGTACCTTGGTCGTGTAGTGTATCTTGTAGACCAGGCCCATTGCAAGTTGCTGTACTCTGTCGTCTACTCTAAGCCATCCTAGGTTGTCAAAGTGGGCAGGGGTGAGGTGGGTTCTAGGAGTAAGGTCAAGCAGTAGTCTGACCAGTTTGTTTTGAGATGTTTGTAATTTTGTTTTTAGCGCATTTGAGGTGCTTTGGTACCATGAGGTGCAAGCATAGTCGTAGTACCCCTGAATGAGTGCTCCTGCCAGAGTCTTCAGGGTATTCTTGTTTACCAGAGAGGAGATCCGGTACAAGAATCGAGTTTGTTGGTTGACTTTTTTTATTACATTGGATGCCATTTTGTCACAGGAGAGATTAGCCTCTAGGATGGAACCCAGGTAGGTAATTTCATCTTTCCTTGTTACAATATTGTCACCCACTGTAACTGAGAAGCCGTCGGTCTTGCTGAGTTTGTTATTTGAACCGAAGAGAATGGACTCTGTTTTGCCCATGTGTAATGATAGTTTGTTATCAGCGAGCCATATGCAGATTCTGCCTAGTTCCGAGCTGAGGGTTTTTTCAACCTGTAACTTGTTCTTGTCAGAGACCAGCAGGGCTGAGTCGTCCGCAAACAGGAACAGTTGCAGTCACAAGCTGACGACATGTCATTTGCATAAATTAGGAACAGTAGCGGCCCTAGTATGCTTCCTTGTGGAACACCACAGCTCACTGTGAGGGGGGGGGATAGGGTACCGTTTACCTCCACCATCTGTTCCCTCCCCTCAAGGTAGGATTGCATCCAGCTCACTGACTGTTGTTTAAGTATGGAGTTTATTTCCTTCTTGACTATCTTACGTTGTGTGTTTAGTCGTTCACTATAGTTAGTTTGCAAAGATGCGTATAGATCTGCATATAATGTTTCCAGTCCTTCTAGTTTTTTTGACCGGGATTTACGTAAGTTGGAGGCGAAAAGTGTGACATGACCCCTGATAAATCCTTTCAATGCGTTCCATAGGACCCTGGGGTCATCGACCGTGCCAACATTGATCTGCAAGAATTCAGCTAGTTTACTCCTGAACACAGAGCAGAAATCATCGTTCTTTAATAAGGTTGAGTTAAAACGCCACCTGGGAGCTCTCGTGGAGAGCCTGCCAAAGGTTGCCACAAGGAAAATCCCCTTGTGGTCCGAGAGAGCCAGGGGAACCAATGAGACATCGAAACTATCAAACAAATTAGGGGATGCGAATGCATAGTCTATTCGAGAGAAGGTTTTGTTTCTGGCAGACAGGTGAGAGTAATCCTTGAGGGTGGGATTGGATAAGCGCCATAGGTCTGCGAGCCCAGTGTCCTGGGCCCACATCCTGAGGGCCTTAGAGGACCGTTTTTGGTCGCTTGTTTCAGAGGACCCGGACCTATCCATCTCCGCATCCCAGCACGCATTAAAATCGCCACCCACAATGAGAGCGTATCCAGTAAGTTCCAACATATTCTTCGTGATTGTATTATAGAACGCTGAATCAAATGTGTTAGGGGCATACAAAGCTATTATTGCCATCTTCCTATGAGAGAACTAAACTTTTGCTATAGTAATCCTTCCCTCCGTGTCCGACCACACATCCAGGACTTTGATATCAAGGTTACGTCTTGTAACTATGACGACTCCTTTCGTCTTATCATCGGCTGAGGATGAGGAGATAACGTGATATTGTCGATTTGCTAGCCTTGACACATCACCCACCAATAAATGCGTCTCACTAAGGAGAGCAATGTCAATATTTCTTCTCTTCAATAACCAAAGGACACTGGCACGCTTGTGTGGGGTGTTAAGACCCCCCGCGTTCCAAATTAAAATATTCAATTTAGCCATGGTCGAGTTTGTCTAAATGCGTAGAGAACATACCAGTGCAGCCAGGCTGAGTACAGAGGCGCTGATCCAGGCGGGCCCAGACGGTCAATCCCAGGAGTTCAGAGGAGGAACAATTACACACATATAAGACAACAGTACATAAAACACATAAAAATACCACCCCAGTTACAACCCCCCCTCCTTCTACTCTAAACCCTAACCCACCCGTCCTTTTATAAACCCTCCTATACCCACTCTCCAATCCCCTCCCTATGCCCCATCCACTAAGGATGGTCATCTTCCTATCATTTCCCACTGGAGTCATGGATCCAATAAGACGCTCTCCACTCCAACCCCCCTCTAGATAAACCCCTGATTAAACCCCCACTAGTCCAATAAACACAAATAATAATACAAATTAAATTCAATAAAGATATCGGTCGAAAACCACCGTGAGCCTTGGCCCTAACATTGCCATTATTATATAATAACTCAACATCAACCCTGCAACCATCTACTTCCAAGTCTGCGCATCAACGTCGCAATGTTATAGCACAAATGGATAAAGGAAAATTCAAAACAAAATTAAATTAAAGCATACCAGCAGATAGTCTAAGGCAGGATCGGATCACAGGTAAATTGTGCAAACAGATGTCATTTAAACAACGACAATAATAAGAAAGGGAAAAAAGGGGGTTATGGTTAAAGTGCACACCTGTAACAGCCCCTCTGATCAGGCACAACGGCTGGAATGACATAACCTATGTAAGAATAGAATTAAACACATTCATTAACCCAGGGATGGTAATAAGCAATACCTGACACAACCTGTTATCATATATTGTTTCAATAAAGATATCGGTCGAAAACCACCGTGAGCCTTGGCCCTAACATGAGATAACTATAATGGAAAAAATAGCCATTATTATATAATAACTCAACATCAACCCTGCAACCATCTACTTCCAAGTCTGCGCATCAACGTCGCAAGGTTATAGCACAAATGGATAAAGGAAAATTCAAAACAAAATTTAATTAAAGCATACCAGCAGATAGTCTAAGGCAGGATCGGATCCCAGGTAAATTGTGCAAACAGATGTCATTTAAACAACGACAATAATAAGAAAGGGAAAAAAGGGGGGTTATGGTCAAAGTGCACACCTGTAAGTGCCCCTCTGATCAGGCACAGCGGCTGGAATGACATAACCTTTGTAAGAATATAATTAAACACATTCATTAACCCGGGGATGGTAATAAGCAATACCTGACACAACCTGTTATCATATATTGTTTATATATATATTCAACCGATCTTCTCCTACCGGA
>NC_140173.1:106389389-106391889 GCF_963971535.1 Notolepis coatsorum | reverse complement strand
TGCCTGGCCCGGGGGCTGGATCTGGAGCAGGCAGCTGCCGGCCTGAAGATGGTTGGGGGCACACGATAATGATGAAGGCATTGTGTGTTACTTACATGCCCCCATATATACAGCTACATGTATTAACTATATTGTATGTATAGTAGCGTGTATTATATGGAGGGGGTCTGACACCACAGGCCTGTTTCAGGGACAATAATAAGCCTAGTCCCAGTATCAGACAATGTAGTGTCTCTGGGTGAAGATCTCCATTGGAAGAAACATTTATCATCCGCAGACACAGACAGGCAATGTTATAGACTCAGGCTAAAGGTTGTTTCAATTAAGTGTTTGGTTAAAAGAACAACTTATCATTTTTGGGTGCAGGTGCAGGTGTCGTGGTGGTGGTGATGGAAAGTAACAGGGTATATAAACTTTTGTGGTACTTGTACTTTACTTGAGTATTTTTCTTATGAAATGTTGTACTTTGACGCCACTATAATTCAAATGAAATACTGTACTTTTTACTCCACAATATTAGTTATTAGTGGTAGTAGTAGTAGTGGTAGTAGTAGTAGTGGTAGTAGTGATAGTGGTGGTAGTGGTAGTAGTGATAGTGGTGGTAGTGGTGGTGGCAGTGATAGTGGTGGTGGTAGTAGTGATAGTGGTGGTAGTGATAGTGGTGGTAGTGGTGGTGGTGGTGGTGATAGTGGTAGTGATAGTGGTGGTGGTAGTGGTGGTTATAGTGGTAGTGATTGTGATAGTGGTGGTAGTGGTATGGATAGTGGTGGTGGTGGTGGTGGTAGTGATAGTGGTGGAATGAACTTCCCACCACAGTTAGGACAGCCGAATCCCAACCAATATTTTGCTGTCGACTAAAAACACACTTCTTCAATCAATATCTGAAATGAAAATAAAATTAACAAACACTAACCTTCTTACTGTCCTATACTACCATGCACTCCTCCTACTATACTACTACGTTTTGTGTCTAAGTTTCAGCACTGTTTGACCATTGTTACTCAGCTGAAAGAGTTGTACCATTCCGGCTGACTTGTCATACAGCACTTGTAAGTCACTTTGGATAAAAGCGTCAGCTACAGTAAATGACTAAATGTAAATGTGGTGATAGTGGTAGTGTTAGTGATAGTGGTGGTAGTGGTTGTGGTGGTAGTGGTGTTAGTGGTAGTAGTGGTGGTTGTGGTAGTAGTGGTGGTAGTTCTAGTGGTGATGGTGGTGGTAGTGATAGTGATAGCGGTGGTAGTGATAGTGGTGGTGGTGGTGGTAGTGATAGTAGTCATAGTGGTGGTAGTGAATTTGATGGTGGTGGTGGTGGTAGTGATAGTGGTGGTGATAGTAGTGATAGTGATAGTGATAGTGTTGGTAGTAGTGATAGTGATAGTGGTGTAGTAGTGTAGTGATAGTGTTGGTAGTAGTGGTAGTGGTGGTAGTGATAAGAAGAAGTCTTTAATTGTCATGCAGATTAACACACACATGTGAGATGGGTGACACACAGGAACACACACTGATGAGTCGCAGATGAAATGTCTCTCTGCGTTTCACCCATCCCGTCATCCTTCTCCCCACGGGCAGCCGGGAGCAGACATGGGCTGCGGTGTGGGCCGCACCCGGGGACCAATCCAAGTGCTCCTGTCCGTCTTCGTCAGGGACGCGACAGTGTTAGCGATCTGTTCTGCATGTTTTTCCATTGGGTTTATCTTATTGGGAGGGGAAACCCTTGCGAGCACTGGGAGAACATGCAAACTCCCGGCCCGGAAGATACCCCACCTGGGTACCTGGCAACGTGGCAACCTGGTCCCCAGGCGGGAATCAAACCCAGGACCTTCTAGCTGTGAGGCGACAATGTTAACCACTACACCACTGTGCCGCCTTGATAGTGATAGTGGCGGTAGTGGTAGTGGTAGTGATAGTGGTGGTAGTAGTGGTAGTGATAGTGGTGGTAGTAGTGGTGGTGATAGTGATAGTGGTAGTAGTAGTGGTAGTGGTGGTAGTAGTGGTGGTAGTGATAGTGGTGGTGGTAGTAGTAATAGTGGTGGTAGTGATAGTGGTGGTGGTGGTAGTGATAGTGGTGGTAGTGATAGTGGTGGTGGTGGTGGTAGTGATAGTGGTGGTAGTTGTAGTGGTAGTGGTGATAGTGGTGGTGGTAGTGGTGGTGTTGGTAGTGATAGTGGTGGTAGTAGTGGTGGTAGTGGTGATGGTCATAGTGATAGTGGTGGTAGTGATAGTGGTGGTAGTGGTGGTGATATTGGTGGTAGTAGTGGTGATGGTGGTGGTAGTGATATTGGTGGTAGTAGTGGTGATTGTGGTGGTAGTGATGGTGGTGGTAGTGATAGTGGTGGTAGTAGTGGTGATGGTGGTGGTAGTGATAGTGGTAGTGGTATTGGTGGTGATAGTGGTGGTAGTGGTGATGGTGGTGGTAGTGATAGTGGTAGTGGTAGTGATAGTGGTAGTGGTATTGGTGGTGATAGTGGTAGTAGTGGTGATGGTGGTGGTAGTGATA